>NC_049206.1:5925414-5972914 GCF_013347855.1 Anguilla anguilla
CCCGTGCAGGCACGGCGGAATGTTGGAGCTCAGTGTTTTATGGCTGAGGGGATTCGACAGGAAATGAAGGATACTACTCCTCTTCCTCTCTTTCCAGGACGAAGACCCACTGAGGGAACTGTTTTTTTTTTTTTTCCAGGTAGTGAGAGTTAGCGTGTGAAGGTGTGTCTGTGTGCATGGCAATTTAAAAAAAAATGACTGTAAGGCTTTCTCAAGGCCTTGTTTTACACAGTTGTCTTTAGACTCCTCCTTTTTGGCTTGCTGGTAATGTGTGAGGTAAGGTTGTGAACTGGCCTAACATTGGAGTTGGCCACGTATGTCTAAGTGATTCAGCTTTCTCTGAGGGAAATCAGTGTCTGTTTAAGTGTACCTCTCCTTTCTCCGTTTTGGTTTGTAACTGGATACTCCTACTCTCTCTCTCTCTTTATATTTTCCTCTTTTTTCCTCTCGTCTCTATCTCTCTGTCCCTGTCTATTTTTCAAGCAGACATCAGAAAACCTTGCAATCACACACATGCGCACCCATTGACGCGTGCGCGCACACACACACACACACACACACACACACACACACACACTTCTCCCAGGGTACGGAACTCTGTTATGGGGACTTGCAATGAACCAGCTGTGCTGTCATTGACAAAAACTCTCAGGGAAATATACCAGAGTGACACTCCAGAGAGAGGCGCGAGGAGGGAGGGGGAGAGAGGGGGAGGGGGGGAAAGAAAGAGAGAGAGAGGGAGGGAGAGAGGGAGAGACAGAGGGAGGGAGAGAGAGCAAGAGAGAACAGAGACAAACAGAATTTTATTTGCCACCCTGAGACACCACATCGTCTTATGTTACTGCAGTCAGCCGGTCTGTGTCTGTCTGACAATAACCCTTCTGCAATAAGAGTCACTACACCAGCCCCACGCTTTGCACATTTTCCACTTACAACAGGGACAAACAGGGCAGAGAGAGGGGACACACAGGGGGGGACAGGGGCTACAGACAGGGGAGACAGAGAGGACACCCAGGGGGGACAGAGAGAGAAAGAGGGACACTGACGCAGGGGTTGGGGGTGGGAACTCACCCAGGACACCACCCTTCCGTTGAAACATGGCAGTTTGGCATTGTCATCCGAAATCTCCTCCTTCACCACCCTGAGAGAGAGAGGGAGGGAGGGAGAGAGAGAGAGGGAGTGTGTGAGCAAGGAAGGGACATCCCCTACAGTCACTCACCCCCATGAGCCCAAATCCTACACAAACACACCAAATGTTACACTCCCTCTTGAGTCCAATTCTTTTTCCCCAGACTATCACTGTAACAGACCATATGCACATCCTTAACACCCTAACAAAAAATCCATTAAACAAAACAAGAGACTGCTGTTTACAGCTCATTATAAGTAATGTAATTTAACAGGAGAGCTTGAGACATAGTGTTTAAAAGAGGCCAGAGGAAACAGATTTAATACCCTTCCCTTTGACAAACAATCTGTCTTTTGCAAAGTTCAAAGTTACAGACAAATAGTGACTGAATCCAGGCCTGAGTGACACCAGACCTGGCTGACTGGACCAAACAATATTCAACATCAAGGAATCAGTCACAACACAAGGAGTAATATCAGTCTCTTCTACATAACGAAGAAGTCTAAATTTATTTTTCTGTGCATCATTTTCATGTCAACTAAACAAGACCTTCAGCAAAGGCTAGCACTGCTGAAGCAGTACTGTCAGACCTGGGCCCTGGCTGTAAACAAAACTCCAAAATAATGTTTTTCTTAAAAAAAAAAAAAAAATCCAGAGCTCATGTGGAAGTGAATATAGCCTACAGGAACAAAAGTCATAAAACAGGCATAAATACCGCTATTTAAATGAAAATGAGGCAATCATAAATTGGCTAGGAACCCACTTAAACGACAATAAAATGTCTTTAAAAAGACACAGACCTGACATCCGATACTCCTCCATGACACACTCGTGGATGTTAACCTCCTAAATTAGTGTGAGACACGGTCAAATTAAGGAGACACGTTTTTTTTCCCCCCATAAACGACCACATCTGGCCGCGCAAATTGCCGCCACCTGCAGAACAGAATTTTGAGCGGAGGAGCAGGGGAGCGCAGTCCGCAAAAAAACAAGCAGCTGGCCGCCTGACACAACCTCGGGGACAAAGGAGCTCGCTGAACACCTCCACTTAGACACAGACTCGCAGTACGACCGGGAGGGGAGCAAGCACTTCTGAAACTTCGCCAAGCAATGTTCTGTATATAATCACCCAGGCAACACTCCTGCTGTTATCCCCACCACCCCCCACCCCCTCCCCTTTTTTTTTTTTATCTGTAATTTACATTAATACAGGTTTCTGAATTTGAATTTAAGGAGAAAGGAGAGAGAGGTGGGGGGGGGTTGGTGGGCGCGGTTCGGCCAACAGGAAGACGTGAACACACACTCACAAGATCTGACACCAACAGCAGAAGCAAACAGCACCTTATATCTGGCACCCGTGCGCGCGCACACACACACACACACACACACACGCACGCACACTGTGGGGGAGGGACACAGGCAGGAATCAAATCAAACCGTGTGACAATGAAAATCTTAACGTGTGCCCGATACAACCCCCACCCCCCCACCCCCCACCCCCCACCCCCCACGCCCCTCCCCTCCCACCCACACCTCTCCCAGCTGCTCCCCCGAAAGCCCCGCTGACCTCGCCTGACCCCATTACCATAGTAACAGTCTCCATGGTTCGGCGAGACAAGCAGGAGTAGACGCAGCCAGTGAAAAGGTAGCGATAACGGGCGGGATTCGCTCACAATAATGACCCGTCGTGACAAATGAAAGACAAAAGGATGTTCGTATTACACGCTGCTTACTACTGGGTGACATGAAACAGTCGGTGAGAGTCGTTTCAGACTCACATCTCACTGAAGGACAGAAATAACAAGCGCAGTTCATCCCTGTTTAAAACGTATATGACCATTTTCTGCCAAGCGTCGAGTAGCCTGCTTATTAACAGACTAACTGAAAAGTGGCTCTGATTGGCTCTGTGATTAATTTGCACACCTGAGGCGGTGTTTTTGAGTTTGGACACTTCGCTGATAGATATCTTCGGCATAATCTCTTCTGAGAAGTGCGCGTGAAATGTGGGTATTTTTACCAATATATTTCCTCCATTATTTTGGTCATATTTGAGAACATCTGTTTTAATTTAAAGTTGCAGAAATAAGAGTAAAATCCATCGTTTAAAATGGATAAATCGCACCACATAAAAAAACTTTCTGTACAAGAATACAAAGGCAAGGACACTCTGATTTATTTTATATAAGGAATTACATAAACGTGCCATTTCTGAGGGGTTCCCAAGTGGGGCATTGAGATAAGGCCCTAACACGGTTTTAGTCACGTGACCTGACAGGGTTTAGTCATGTGACCTAAGTTGAGGACTCACTCTGGTTCGGCCTCAATGGCCGGGGCTGTGTCAAACCTCCCCGCGTCGGCCAGGCTCCACGGCCAAGTATGCCTTTGAGGCAGCGCCAGGCCGGCCTGCCCGCCCACGTAAATCACTCTCTCCCTCCTTCCCTCCCTCCTTCCCATCCCTCCCTCCCTCCCTCCCTCCGTTCCCAGGGCCCACGGCTCCTTTTACGCGTCTGAATTAGAGATCGACGGTGAGAAGCGCCGAGAGGCCAAATCCCGACTCTTTAACGATCACAGACTCAGAGGTGGGCCTTAGACTCAGCCATGCATAGAGAACCCTCCCCTCCGTCCCTTTATCTTCTCTCTCTCTCTCTCACAGCCTCTTTCTATCCTTCCCTCTCTCCTGTATATACACACCCTTATTGCCAATCTCTGTATCTCTCACACACACATGCACACACATAACACACTCTCACACACGCTCGCACGGACACCCTCTCACTGTCGAACACACACACACGCTTCCAATTTCAAATTCAAATTAAAGTTAAGGTTTTACAACCTAAGTCATTCAGCAGACCCTTTATTCACAGGAAGGAAGCACACATTTTAATGCTCCCACAGCACGGACCGGTACGGTCTTAAACATCATCAGATGCACGCTGTAAGAATGCTTGTGTCGATAAACTACGAGGAGGCCGATCTGACCCTTTGGCACATGCCAGAACTGGCACGCAGTTGGATACAGCGAATACGAGCAGACGCAAGTCCAGTCCGCAGCACACGCTGTCCAGGGATTGATTCGTGAGAACAGCCAAAGGATTAGTCACGTGTTCATGGAAGAACACAAAGGTCCAAGGTGGATGATTAATTTTTATTAATTTTTTTTTTTTTGGGTCGCTGCTTGCAGCTGAAGTCAGCACATTCCTTTCAGCCCTTGAGGTTGCCAAGGGTTACCTTCGGCACGTCGGTAGAAACGGCACCGGGCAAAGTAAACACTGGCCCCGGCATTATGGCAACATTGGGCCAACGTTCGACTAACACCCCGACCAACTTTAGGCCAACACTGGAATGACTGGGTTACATTTTCTGGCTGTGAGTGTCTCCTGGACTCTGGCCAGTTAAAACCCTGCAGTCAGGGGCGATACTGAGCCCTGAGGGGTGCGACTTGAGTAGAGCCAAAACAGCAACAATCACCCCCTGCCAAGACTTAATTTCCCCTGCACTTTCCAACCCTCGCCCCTCCACGGAAGAGAACGCAGCCCCCATCCCTTGGAGCTCGACCCCACACACACCCGGAGGGGATCCCCCTGGAGCTCGATCCCTCACACACCCTGAGTGGATCCCCCTGGAGCTCGATCCCTCACACCCTGAGCTGGTCCCCTGGAGCTCGATCCCTCACACACCCTGAGCTGGTCCCCTGGAGCTCGATCCCCCACACACCCTGAGTGGATCCCCCTGGAGCTCGATCCCCCACACACCCTGAGGTGGACACCAGCTAAAGAGGTGCACAGGCATCCAGCAAAAAGGACCTCACTAGTTGCCATGGAAATGTACCGTGGAATTTCAAACGCAGCAGAATCGTTTAACTGCCTTCATTCGAGGGCGACCTTGCAAATATATTTCATTTATATATATATATTTATATTTAAATCCGTACGCAGAAAATTTCCGCTATTAAATCAACTCTGGCAGTGTTAAGCCGATGATAAGAGGGTTTAAAAGGACCAATATTAGCTATATTAGATCACTCCTCCGCACAAAATGACCTGGAAGTCCCTCAACAGAGGAAACTCCCAACTGTCAGCCCTCAATCATGTTTAAAGGCACACAGCCTACCATTAGAGGACACGTGGTCCTAACCCCACTGCCCCGGGCTACACTGTGATCTGCGACGATCGTGTTCAGCTGAACACTGCCCTGGCTCGTTAAAACGGGGCGGAAGACGTCCAGTCCGAGCGAGTGGACCTTCTTTTCCCCAGCCGCTTCCGAAGGATTCATTTGCTCCGTTTCTTCCCTCAGTAATGATGGGATGATTTCATTCCCCCACCCCCCACCCCCCCAGCCCCCCACAGACTGTCTGACCTCCAATCTCCCCTCACTAAATCTGTTCAGTGTTCCACAATGACAAAAAAAAAATGAGAGAACACATCATTACATTACATTACAGGCATTTAGCAGACGCTCTTATCCAGAGCGACTTACACAACTTTTTACATAGCATTTTTACATTGTATCCATTTATACAGCTGGATATATACTGAAGCAATGCAGGTTAAGTACCTTGCTCAAGGGTACAACGGCAGTGTCCTTACCTGGGAATCAAACCTGCGACCTTTCGGTTACAAGCCCAGTTCCTTACCCACTGTGCTACACTCCGTCCATATCACATCAGTGATTCCCTCTCATCTCACTCTTATGAAGTGCAGTGCCTGGAGCTTTCATGTGGATTTATAACTGCCATTGACGTTGCCTTGCCAACAGGCAGCGTCTGAAGCCAACGACTCACACTCAGTCTGACATTACCCAGTGTAAATGACTACATAGCCCATCACCGCTCGGTAAGGCCCACTTAAAGACTGCAGAAGAAGAACCTAACAGTCAGAACGTGAAATCCACATATTAAACGCACATATTTAACACTCATGCAATACAGAAATGACACAAGTATGAGAGGAGTCCTTACTATACCGTGGAACTAAGCCTCATATAAAATGCATGAGTACGGTAAAACAAAAAAAAACAAAAAAAAAATACAAAGGGGAAAAAAACAATTGATCGCTATAGCTACATGACCTCAGCATTGTTGATCAAGGCATGCGACCAACAGAAAAAAATCAAGCTTTTACACACAGTTTTACTCCAGCCTATAACAGCCATGACTGCCTGCCCTGTCAATCACAGGCAGAAGGGGTGAAGAGCCAGTGGCTCACCCACGTTTAGCCATGATGCGCGCCTCAGGCCAACTTCAGAGTCCCCGCAGTCCTGACACCAGAATGCTATGGGAAAAGTCCCAGAACGCTGCTATGGGTTCATTCCCAGAATGCTGTGGGTTAAATCCCAGAACGCTGTGGGTTGAGTTCCAGGACACTTCGGGTTCGTTCCCATAATGCTGTGGGTTAAATCCCAGAACGCTGTGGGTTAATTCCCATAATGCTGTGGGTTAAATCCCAAAATGCAGTGGGTTAAATCCCAGAAGGTTGTGATCGCGAGAGACCCTGCGTCTCGCACGCAGACCTGCACCACATCGCGCTACAGCCGTCTAACACATACTGTCATCCAGAGGTGGTAACCATGGTAACTGTTTATAGTAACCGTTTACTCAGGTTCACACAATGCTGAAGCCATAGTATCCATTTACCCAGCTTCATATACGCGGAAGTCATTCAAGTTAACCGCCATGGTCAAGAGTACAACAGCAGGGCGCTTTCTGGGAATCAAACCTGCAACCTCTAGGCTACAAGACCAGCTTCTCAACCGTTACGCCACCCCGACGAAACACCAATTAACCAATTAACTGTAGCGCAGGGATACTCAGATCTGGACCTGGAGGAGAGTGGTGCTGCTGGTTCTCATTCCGCCCCTCTAATCAGGACTGATTTAAACCTGGGACACCAGGTGAGTCAAATCCACCAGACGGCCGGTCAGTGACGCTAATCAATCAATTAGCTATCGGTCAGAAAGGAAAGCCAGCAGTACTACAGGCCTGGAGGGCCAGATCTGAGAATCCTTGCTGCAGTGTTTTCAAGCTTCGCACTGGGTGTGCCGGCTACCCTTCTCACTGCCTGCCCTCAATACCGGCTGGTGGAGACCTGAGTACTGACCCTTCCTGTGAGATCTGGGTACTGACCGTTCCTGTGAGACCTGCCTACTGACCCTTCCTGTGAGACCTGCCTACTGACCCTTCCTGTGAGACCTGGGTACTGACCCTTCCTGTGAGACCTGGGTACTGACCCTTCCTGTAAGCCTTGGGTACTGACCCTTCCTGTGAGACCTGCCTACTGACCATTCCTGTAAGACCTGGGCACTGACCCTTCCTGTGAGACCCGGGTACTGACCCTTCCTGTGAGCGCTTAGCACGTACACTATGACACACAACGCTGAAACGAAACCCGCGAACTCCACAGGAAGTGCATCACTGGCTGTGATCAGAGAGTCAACGGTCCATACGTCCAACCGCCAACTTTTGTAGAGGGGTCTGCTGCTTGGCCCCCGCGGTCTAACCACAGCCATCTGTACATGGCGGTAAAAGACCGGCAGGGGTCGCACTTTCGGCTGGCAGGAAGCCTGTGGACTCGTCTGAGCGCCAGCGCCTCCTCTGGCCGACGGGGGGACTCGCAGTCTGTACATGCAGGCGTTAACCCTAACCCTAACCCTAACCCCCCAACGCAACGGCCGTGCAGCTCCTCTAGGGGGGCGCGAGGGGGAACGGCTGAAGCTGTCGGCGCGTTTCGGGACGCTCCCCCCCTCCCCCCCCCCCCCCCCCCCCCCCCCCCACCGGGACCCCACTCCCAGCTGGCCCGTTCAGGACGCTCTCCCTGTGAGGTCAGGTGCAGCTGCTCTATCGATCCGCAGATGGAACGGGCCGCTGGCTTTCATCGCCTCACGCTGATTAGATTGAAAAATTAAATTCACTGCAGAAAAATAAGACCCAGGAGCAGAGAGGGCAGTGGAAATGGATTATGGAAAAGTGTGTGTGTGTGTGTGTTTGTGAGAGAGAGAGAGAGTGTGTGTGTGTGTGTGTGAGAGTGTGTGTGTGTGAGAGAGTGTGTGTGTGTGTGTGTGTGAGAGAGTGTGTGTGTGTGTGTGTGTGAGAGAGAGAGTGTGTGTGTGTGTGTGTGTGTGTGTGTGAGAGAGAGAGTGTGTGTGCGTGTACATGCAGACGAGACTAGAAAATAAGGAAAAACTAGGTCAGCTTCCTTAAAAGCGCTGATTTGGAAAAAAAAACAATTGAAAGACTAAGAAGTGAGAAGGGAGAGAAAAAGTGCCTGCATGAGAAAAGGGCTTTCTGCTTTGGCCAAACAAGTTCCCAGCAGACCATCTTCATCACACACACACACACATGCACACACACATATACACACACACACCCATACACTAACGGGAAGGCCAGAGTGAATCCCCTCCCAAAACAAACAGCCTTTCTGGCAGCCATGTCCCCTCCTGGATCAATTCAGACCCCAGAGTCCCAACCACACCCCTGAGCTGCACAACTCCCTGAGAACACAGCATTTAACTGTGCTGTTATGGAACATTATTAAACTGCGCTGTTACAGCATATCCTTTACCTGTGCTCTCTGACAACACAGTGTTTAACTGTGCTGTAACAGCATATCCCTTACCCGTGCCCTCTGAAAATGCAGTTTCCAACTGCGCTATGTCACAGTACATTATTCAACTGCGCTGTTGTAGCATATCCTTCACCTGTGCTCTCTGACAACACAGCGTTTAACTGCGCTTGTTACAGACTATCCTTTGACTGTGCTGTTACAAAATATTGTTTAACAGCGCTCTGTTACTGAATACTGTTTAACTGTGCCCTGTTACAGAACATCCTTTAACTGTGCTGCTCCAGTGTATTATTTAACTTCTGTTGCAGCATATCGTTTACCTGGGTTTTGTCAAAACACAACAGCGTGTTTAACTGCGCTCGCCGACAGAGCCACATTTAGCTGCGCTCCCTGACAGCACCAGGGTTAACCACGTTGTCCGACAAGCACAGCATTTACATGCGCTCTTCTCACAACAGGGGCTTCAACTGCGCACTCCAACTGCGCTCTCTGACCGAAACGTGGCTGTGCACAGCACAGCAGCGCACAGAGTCCTCAGCCAGGAGGAGGTCATTTATCAGGGATTTAGGGCGCAGAAGAGTGGGAGCCACTGCTTGAACCAGACTCACCACAGTGGAGAACACAGACATCTGTTTTTTGGGTTTCTTTTTTTTTTTTTGGGGGGGGGGGGGGGGGGAGCACTTGGGAACAGTCTGTAAGTCTGTCCCGCCTTGTTTCCTCTTCTACTCTCCTAAACGCACCCACACACACGCACGCACACACGCACGCACGCACGCACACTTCACAGGCTAATGACACATTCCATCCAAATGAGGTGACAATCACTTATCACCCACACGAGAGGTCAGCTGGTCCAGCCAGACGACCAGGTTTAACATCCATTCCAGCCACTGCCGTCCAGCGAGAGAGGGGAGACCAGGAGTAATTTAACTGTGAACCAGGCCCGGGATTTTCCGCTAAGAGGGCATGACTTCGCGGAACGATTCCACATGACCTCACAGTCCCAAGATGCAGTGTTTAAACAGAGAGGTTTCAGAATGCACAGCAGAGGGGCGGTAGTGTACAGGCTACGGAAGCGGGCTTGTAACTTAAGAGGTTGCGGGTTCAAACCCCCAAGTGCGGGCACAGCCCCCGTCAGGAAGGTTTCCTTGCCGGGATTTCTTCAGTGAAACATCCTACCATGGAAATGGGTGAAAGTTAAAACAAAAACAAAAAAATGATTCAGCCATGTGTCCCTCTGGGTGTGCATGTGTGTGTGTGTGTGTGTGTGTGTGTGCGAAGCAATTAAAGACAAATAATTAACACAACGTGTGGGTAACGCTGCCCAATCCAAAGTCTGCCCGTGATAATGGCTTTATGACAGTGGAGAATGTGGCACTGTGAGCCTTAAGCATAACAGCAGGAAGCAGGTCATTTCCAGGCAGACCCATGAGCTCTGGGGCATTTCTGTCCTCGCAATAAGGGATGCAACTGAATTTAAATTGGGCTGGGTGGTTACGGACTGCAGAGACTGTTGCGTGGCAACAGAAGGAATCGTGTGGAGCACGCTACCGTTTGTGTTTCTTTCTTTCTTTCTTTCTTCTTTTTTTTTTTTTTTTTTAAAGGTGAGCAGACAGCCTGTCCTCTGCATGTATTTTTCCTCTTTGTTCAGACAAGGGGAAAAAGCAGAGAGGGTGACAGTACAGAAAGCGCTGTGGAGGGGGGAATCAAACTCTGACCACACGGGGGGGGGGGGGGGGGGGCTGGGGGGGAGTTTGTTTAGGGGTTGAGAGCCAGTTGCCCTATGGACATGGACCCCTACACACAGCTGGTGTTTGTGATAACACCAGGGGTTGCCTCTGCTCAAGAGAGTGCATGTGTGTGTGTGTGTGTGCATGAGTGAGAGTGTGTGTGCACTGCAACTGTGAGAGTGTGTGCATGTCTGAGAGCCTATGTTTATATGTGAGAGACTGTGTGTGCATGCACAGAAACACATCCAAGTGTATGCGTGAGTGTGCATGCACGCGTGTGACAAAGTGTGTTTTTGCGTGTTCAAATGTGAGTGTGCACACAGTAAAATGTCCAGTGTTAATTCAACTCCAACAGAATACATACGAGTCCAACAGGGACCGGATGTACTCTGTAAGAGTTGATTTAACACTGAACGGTTCACTGTGGAGACTTGAGAACACCAACTATCCGCAGAGCAGGTGTTGTTTAAGCGAAACTGCTTTGCAGGTCGGATATTTAATTTGCAGCACGTTCTTGATTGCGTAACCAAAGTGACACTATGGGTTTGGCCTCGGATAAGGGCGTGCCAGAAAAAAGCAAACAAATCATCATACATATATACATCAACGCACTTGCGGAAAACGGAAAATCTTGGACCACTTTTGTGGGACAGTTGTCGACGATCCCGTAAGTATCATAGTCATGCAAGCGGTAATCATGGCATCATCCCCGTGCTGATCTAACGCGTTGCGTCACAATCCATCGTGAGCACGAGATACCGTCATCTCCGCGAGGACTGGAATAATGCAGCGGCCCACCATTGACACGGCTACGTCTGGACTTGACAGGGCAACGGCACATGCGCAGAGAATATAGCTGTGAAAAGCACAGCCCTGCCTCTCAAACCGTAGACAGTGTGTGTGTGTGTGTGTGCGCGGAATTCTGCCGTGTGTGATTTGGGAGATGAATGCCTTGCCAACAACAGCAAACCCGCCGCTTTGTATGGATTTGCATTTAAAGAGGGAGTGAGGCGGGGACTCTGAAAGTTAGCCGTAATTCACAGTCCGAGGCTCCGGCCTACATCTGCTCGTCGTATTAGCGGGCAGCATGCCGTATTCCCCGGCGATGTGCTGTTTCAACTATACAACATTCCAGGTGCTCGAGAGAGAGAGTTCCTCCCCACCGCACCAGAAACACACAGCCAAGCGAGAGCGCTCTTAAGCGCAAAGTGTGTGCGAAAGCTAGCAGGACAAAAGGAGACGTTTTCCTTTCTTTCTATTGACAACAAAAGAATCCAGTCCGTCAACTACCCCCTCCCATTCCCGTCTCTGTCCGCCATTTTCACCTTTTCCCTCTGAAATTCCAAGATAAGTGTGCCCTTGTTTACGAAGTTGCTTGGAGTTTAAACGTTATTTTAAAGGAGAACGGGCGAAATGTGAAAAAGTCCGCGTTGAGGGACAATGGCACGTCAGTCGAGAGCGCAAAAAGGTGTCCACCTCGTACGTCTCAAGGAATTAACCATCACGAATTCTGTCTCAATGTAAAGCACGAGCTTTGTGCACTTATGACCAGTCATCATTGTTTTTTTTTCTTCAAAGACAAGCGATGATGTCACAACATTCACCCCCGTAAAGCATATGGCGTGCTTTGCTTTATTGTAGTAACCCGGCCCTCCTTCCACTCTTTAGCCCCAAAACATCACCGGTTTACCTTGGACACACTGTTAAATGCCACGACCCCCATTTTAAAAACAGAAAACAACCCCCTTTGACACTAGTGAAACTCTCCTTTCTGAAATTCTGAGTAGCCTACTTCCAAAGCAAACTGCAGCACACTTCTCCCCCTCCCGTCCCTAACGCTGCCAATAGCCGTATATAGGAGTCGTCCATTTCCAAGATGGACGCGGTTAGGACTGTGGAAAAGAACTGGCTTCCATGACACTTAAAACCATTTCTGCGAGTCACAAAACGTCCTGTAACGTCCCCCAACACCCCTCCAAATCAGCCCCAGCTGACTGTACCAACTACGCGTACCAAAACTCCAAACCCGAACAAGTGAAGGATGGGGTCTTAGACCCAAGAAAGAACTGGGCTAGCTTTTTAGCCAACTAGCTTAGCCTGAGAGTGAAAATAAAATTTTTAAAAAGTAAATCGGCGGCTAGGTAAAATTAGAACAAACACGCCTGTAACATCTGTAAAGCGTGTAAAAAGTGTTATATTGACCCTTACCCAAAGTCATCATCCATAGATTTGAAGAAAAACTTGTAGTTTGGTTTATTGAGCACATTTTTGAAGTCCGCGAGAGTGACCCTATCCGCAGCAATGGGCAGTTTGACCAGGTACGGAGTCTCCTGGTCGTCGAGGTGGTAAATGATTTTTGTCTCCCCCATTGCGGGCCGCTGGGGAGCGGGAGGCCGAGCACATCCAGGCCTGGGTCGCTCTAGCTACCTTCCCGGCGCCGGCTCAACGTTTTTCCTCGTTCGCTTCCAACAGATACGGTTATAATCCTTTGCCCTGGTTACGCTGAAGACAGTCGACTCCCTTAAACGACCAGAACGCGAGTAAAAGGTAATAGCTTACGCGCTGTCAAATATGGCCCCAAATATTCTAAAATGCACCAATATCTTCCCAAATAATAACTGGCCCTTATGACTTAACAGGAGTAAGCTAAAGTTATTCTCGGAGGAGAGCTCGCTGATCTTTCTCTACCAGCTGTGCGCCGATGTGTGTGAACAAAACCTGCCCCGATATTCCACCTTACTCCCTCTGCAGGAGGAGGAGAAAACGAACGAGGGAAAAAAGGGAGGAAAGAAAAAAAGAAACTGAGAAAGAATTTCAAGTGAACGGTGTTCCAGAGCGCGGCTACCTTCAAAGTTTCCCGGTGAAGTTAATTCGCGAATAAAGAGCCTTTCTCTCTCATTTGCTATGCGTGAACATTTTCTTCAGGTTCAGAATACAGAGTCATGCCTAGTCATTCACTCATCGGAATAGGACAAGTCTGTTGCCTGTTAATTCGGTCTATTGGTTTTACCAATCTCTTGTTCATCAAATTGAAATATGATTTTTATGGTTTGTTACAGCAAGCCTAGGACAGTTCAGCAATTAAATTTTTTGGACAGCGACAACGAACAGAGATATATAGGCTACTAACATGGTCTGATGACCGGACTATAAATGCTTAATACATCATTAGTAAAGCAGCGTGGACGTGTAGTTGGACCTGAAACGCATTATAGCGTCTGTTCTTAAAGCGGATAGCAGGATCACTCGACTCACAGGATCGCAATAAAATCATCCTCTGTGTTCCAGGACGCATAGGTGGCTGGCCGCTTCTGATCGCGACTGACTTCTCCAATCACAGGTTTGGGTCAGTGAACGCATTGGTCTCAGTAAATAAACGTGGAGCTGGAACGCCCTCTCGTGGCGAATATTTGTCTATGCACCGGTAAAACTTCTAAACTACAAATGGACTGGCCAGCTTTGTCAATAAATGAGTCTGATTGCGAGAGTATATCGCGTAGCATGATGCATGCAGACAACATCGACGCTGCAGCTGTTATATCCCCATACATTCTTGTAAAACTAGTTTGGATACATAGTAATAAAGTTCTACAGAATTTATTTTGCACTGTAGGCTACTAAACTTAAAATTGCACTGGCCCTTTTGCATATCTTTTAATACTGTCTTCATAAGTCACGTTCGTTCATTACTATTATGTATTTTAATTATTATATTATTATCATTTGCCCGATTTACAATGTCCAGGTCTAATTTTAGATCGGGTTCCTACCTGAAATGTCCACTTTCAATTTGCGAGAGGCACTTGTGCCACCTTCCCTACCAGCTGAAACGTGCGAATTGTTTTCGTCTTTTCTGAATTATTTTTCTAAAATTCTAAGTCAGTGTTCTAGAACGCCATTGCTTTCATTGACCAGTAATGATGGTTACATCAGCATTAGAATGTTCAATTAAGAACGTTCTATTCATATAGCCTGTTCAAAGGGTTGTAAAGGAGAAGGCATGCACGCGTAGATTGAATTCTCCAGATTGACCAGAAGAGGTCGCTGGTGTGCCAGGAGACACTGAAAACTATTATCTCCAGTCTGTTCGTCTACTTCCCAAGCGGGCAAAACCAGACTTCGTTCTTGAAGCTCATTTCCTGATCTTGTTGTTCCTGGTTGCTCACTATTTTTTACAGTCTCTGGTCTAATTACTCACTAGGCAAGTAACAGTTCTTTTTATACTTTGGTTCATATGCTGTGGTTTTGTCTAGTTTGTTGTTGTTTATGTGCACTCTTTAGCTATCTTTAGTTCTGGGGAGGTTGAACGAACGACTTTGCATCAAAATTTTGCACCCCCCAATTTGCACCATTATGATGACAATGATTATAATATAAATTATGCTTTTATTATTATTATTATTATGATTGTGTTAGAAACTTGTATGTACTTACATTAAAGTCGTTCACAGTGACTAATAAGTAGGCCACACAAAAACAACCAGTGACACAGTAGTAATCCACGGCTAAACCAGCTGTTTATATACGTTTAGTGTTCCAGTCGCATTAAATAAAAATTAAAAAAAGTTTCCTTCATTACACCCACAGCACGTTAGCATATTTTACTGACCAGTAATTTCCAAAAAATAATATTTGAGTATTTGCACATAAAACATCCTGCATGGGCCTTCCCTTCGCTGATCCTTGAGAAACAGATGAGCTTTGTATATATTGTATATTTATGCAGAGCTCTACAATCCAGTCTCTGAAAAACATACATCGAGACCTCGGGACACATTGTGTACAAAGCATTTTCATATCGAAGAGTCAGCGAGCATTCAAATACCACGAGGGCTACTCTATGCAAGTTGTTGAGAATGGGCAGCTTCACAGTTTGACATAATACTGGTTTTCAACATTTTATCACAGAGGTTGCGAACCACGGATTTCAATTTCACACGTGTCGTCTCGTGTATTGTGTAGTTGCTGATTTTTGTGTTTTGAGACGTCAAAAAACAAGACCAATTGAACAAAACCAATCGCGTTCTCTGTCGTCTCTCATCGTCAATTCCATATAGGTTAATCGCAAAATGACAAGAATAGAACGAAAACTCGGACTTGCGTGAAAATTTAAATTAGGAGTGGTACAGCCACCGTTTGCTTTCCTTCAAAGTTACTGCTAGCCGAGCAGCCAAGTGTCCCTCCAGATGCGAACCATGCACCATAAATTAGTCCATAGTCTTCCTGGTCTTTTTGTGGAATTGAAGAATGGCAGAGTAAAATTACGGCAGTCTGAAAAAGTAAAAGGGACAATTACTAGAATTAACCTGTTATTTTACCCTGACAAAAAAAAAGTGCGGAAGGTGATTTCCAGTTTGCTTTTACTGTATCACCAATATAAATTACGCAGAACTACCGCATACCACACATAACTGTATTAAACGTTTTGAGTCAATTACAACGGGCTAACAAAGAAAATCCGGAAGAAAATATTCAGCAACCGAATTAAACCGTTTGAATGTTTTGGTATGTAATATGCTGTCCCAGCACGAATGCTTAACATTTTATAAAACGAATACTAAAGCAAGAAAAGAACAGAAGAGCACACGTTATAATTCCAGGACGTTGGCAGGCTATAACCAAAAGTAGGCTACTGCGTCGCATAGCATACAAGTTTGATTTCAAGTTATTATGAAAATAAATCGGTTTGCGGCTGCAGATTTTTAAAAATGGCGGTTGAAATAAAACACTGCAAGTAGTCGACCAATCAGAAATTTTCAGCGCTTGCGCCCCACCCCAAAGGTTCCGGTACTTTTGGAAAGTACTACCCCACGAACAGGAATTTTTTTTGGGGTAAAATAAAGTCCCCGGAACTTAATTTAGACCCTAGTTCCTGCGGTCGAAACGCGGTTTATGTAACGTCAATCTCGCGACAACCAATCATATTTCACTTACAGTGCAGAGCGTCATCTCTTGTCAGCGTGATTCCAGCAATCATTTTTTGTTTGCTTGAAATCAGAGTCACTCATTCTCTTGAAGAGGAAATATGGCTTCTCAAAGTGAAAGTAAGCTTGAAAGCTTCTTAATATTAACAAATGAATGCATACGAACATGCAGCATAGTGATATTTCAAGTAATTACGATAATGTCGCTGTACTTAATGTTCGATTTATCTGGTTGAGGAGTTTAATACTGGTCTTTTTTATTAACATGCTTTTATCTGGGTTGAATCCGAAACATTGCACCAGCAATCCCATAATTAGGCTACATGTTAAAGAAACAATGAAATAGCGCTTCAGAGGCAATTCGTTTGCATATTTTGCTACCTGACTTAATTTGACCGTCTCGATAATTTGAATATCTACGAAACCTTCGGACAGCGGCCGAGCTAGATGCAGCATGTGAACTCTGTACTATGCGACGTGGATCGTCCCGATCGCTGTGCTTGTAGGCTCGGTGTTGTTCGTAGAAAAATTCCTGTAGCGAATGAATGTCAGAAATTTCGGATTACAATTTCCATGAGTTGGTAAATGATAGAGACATGCTTTGGAAGTGTGGTGGGTTAATTCGCCCACATTTCCGAAAAACTGAAATGATAATTTGCGGTGCAAGATTGCTGCACAAACTATTCCGTCCTTGCGTATTACAATGTTTTTGGCCTTACAGTGAACTCTGTTAGCACAATAAATGGGACTATGTATGTGTTCCTTCAGTCTGACTGCTTATACAGTTTTTTCCCCCACAAAATTTATAATTTCATACATTCAACAGGAAAACTGGATGAAAAGGATGCTACAATAAAAAGAAGACATAGCATAGAACGTCCTCCCGATAGTAAGTGAGAATATCGTGTACATTTACTTTGAACACACCTGTGTTGTCTTTTTCTTTTAGCTGTTTGGCAGGCATATAGATGGCAGAGCAAGCTTTCTCTTTTGAAGCCTAATCTCTCCCTTTATAAAATGTCTGTCTCTTCCCAGTGCAAACGGCGCAAAGGATAGTGTTACTGGGGAAGACGGGATCTGGGAAGAGCTCGTGTGGTAACACCATCCTGGGAACAGAGGCCTTCAAAGTGGCGTTCAGCCCGTCCTCTAAGACCAAGCAGTGCGAGAAGAAACGGGGGGAGGTGGACGGCAGGCAGCTGGTCCTGGTGGACACCCCTGGCCTGTTTGACACCACGCTGTCCAAAACGCAGTTGGAGCGAGAGATCGGCAAATGCCTCAACTTCTCGGCGCCGGGGCCCCACGCCTTCCTGGTGGTGATCGGCTGCCGTCGTTTCACCCAGGAGGAGAGGGTGGCGGTGGAGAGGATCTGGGAGATCTTCGGAAAGGAGGCCGATAAGTACGCGATGATCTTGTTCACGCACGGGGACGAGCTGGAGGGCACGGTGGAGGAGTACCTACAGGAAGCGGAGGAGGACCTGAGAGAACTCGTGCGCCAGTGTGGGAACGTCTACCACGTCTTCAACAACAAGGACCCCGCCGACCGCGAGCAGGTGCTCTCGCTGCTGGACAAGATCGACGCCATGGTGTCCGCCAACAAGGGGAGCCACTACACCAGCCAGACGTACCGGGACGTCGAGCGAAGGATCGCAGAGAAGGAGAAGGAGCTGAGGGAGTCGTACGAGCGCAAGATGCGCGAGAAAGAGCGGGAGCTGCAGGAGAAGTACCGAGCGGAGCTGACGTCACTGGAGAGACGGCTGCAGGCGGCCGAGGAAGACCTGCTGACCGAGAGAGAGAAGAGGAAGCTAGAGGAGGAGAAGAACAGAGCGCTGCGGGAAATTATGCGGTACTACGTGTCACGGATGAGAAACTGCAGGCATGAAGCCGAAAGCACGCCCTTTTTAACAGCCTAAAAAGGAAAATGGACACAAACCTTAGAATATATTTATGATTCAAATCTATGTTTGACACATGCTATGTGTGAATATCCGTTCACTAGCCTTGTGTACCAGCAATGTCTGGCCTGGCCTGTTCAGCCAGTGCATTACATTACATTACATTCATTTGGCAGACGCTTTTATCCAAAGCGACGTACAAAAAAGTGCATTTCATGGTCGTAGACAACTGCTGAACACAGGTTCAGTAAGGTACAATTACTTATTTTGTACAGCTATTTCTAGCCGAGAACAATGAACACTATTCTGGTCTAACATCTGTAAAGCCAAATAGGCAGAAGAATAAGCTACAGTATTAGGACAAATAGTGCAGGATAGTCCCAGAGTACAGAGGGAAATATAATTGAAAAGTCAGATAAGTAAATATGTGCCTTTGCCATCACAATTTATCTACATGTCTATTTGGTCATTATGTTATGTGCGCTAATACTGCAGAGTGGTAGTGAATTTTGGAATGTTATTCCCTGTACAGTATTATTACAGCTGGTAACATAATGTGATGCATCTGAAGACTATATGCCACATTAGATGAAGGTGTGTCTCCATGCTTCAGTAGGTATGTGTTGTGAAACAAAGTGGCTTCACATGCTATTCAGTTACTTAATTTTAACAAATACATTTTCAGTTATGACATTATTTGTTATTATTGGTTTATGCATGCTGGTAAGTGAAAGCTGGGAAATGTAAAAATAAATGTACAATGGATAGCACTTATTTTAAGGACATTTTATTATTATTTTATCTTTGGATTCATACTTCATGTACAATAATAAGCAGATTTTCATTCATTTTGGACTTTTTTGGATAATTTTTGGATAATGTTTTTGAGAATAAGACAAAATTAATGTAGTATATGCACAGGACTTCATATACTTCCCTGTCAAGTAAAGGGATCTGAAAGCCAAAAACTCAAATCCCCATCTAAAAAGGGACAGATGAGGCCACAAAGCCCAACGAATCAAAACCTGTAAAACCAGGCGTTCTTATAATGACCAAGGAGATGGATAAAAAAACAGCACAAAATTCAGTGCCGTAGTCCCACATCCCTGTAATGTTTTCTCCAAAACAAGCAGTTTCTAGTGTGTCAAAATATCATACCCAAATCACAGAAGACAATGGCACTATAATCATACCACACCATTCCATCAGTTTTTCTGATCACCATTATCCCCTTTGGGAGGCCCTCATCTTGCTGTAGCACCCCCCTGCCCCCTGCCCCCCGCCCCCTGCCCCCCCCCCCCCCCCGGCCCCCCCCCCCCCCCCCCCACCAAAAAAAAGGTGTATAAAAAATAAAAAACATACATTTCGTAATACAGAAACACACATTACAGTACTGGAAAGGCAGTGTTAACAGTGCAATTTCATAATGATGAGTCACAGTAAGGCTGTTTCACCTCACCTTACAAAAAAAATGGCGGGCAATGATTACTAACTATCACGAATGCAACATGGATTCATTTGGCAGCGCTCAAACCACCTACGTCACCTACATCTAGATCTGGGCCCTGATGCTAAGAAACCGCTTTCACCATTCAGCTCCAAGAGGAGTCCAAACTGGCTCTCATTTTCACCCCTTCGCTTGCAAAGGTTTTATTTTCCAAGAGTCAGAAGGGACTTTATAACAGTGACAAGTTCCTGTTTTGTACAGAGGACGATAACCCAGGTTCAGAAATTAAAAGTCCTCCCAGTGTTTTGTTCAAATCACCTAGGACACAGCTCAGGAGGTAAGAGCGGTTGTCTGGCAGTTGGAGTGTTGCCGGTTTGATCCCCCGCCCTGGGCATGTCGAAGTGTCCCTGAGCAAGACACCTAACCCCTAATTGCTCCCAACGAGCTGATTGGTACCTTGCATAGCAGTCTTTCACCGTTGGTGTGTGTGTGTGTGTGTGTGTGTATGGGTGAATGAGAGGCATCAATTGTAAAGCACTTTGGATAAAAGCACTATATAAATGCAGTCCATTTACCATTACCTAGATTTGCAAATCAGCACAATTCTTCAGCCAGGATGTAGTGAAATCAACTGATGTGAGCACATGGGTGGAAGAGGACTTTCACTTCCAGATCCCTGGACTTTCCACCTCTAACATCTTTCTCCCCCTAAATATACTATTCTGCCTAACATGAAATTTGCACACTCATCTGCATCTTTCCCATTTTATAACAACCTTCATGGCATTTCTCGGAATTTGTAAACTTTTTCCTAAGAGCTTTCATGAAGAATGATTCTATTCTGTCCCAGGTCAGTTTAGTCCTGATTTCCTCAGACAGTGCCTGTATTTTTCTACAAATCGCCTCTTTACACGCTCTGAAAAGTCTAGCCACCTTTTGTCCGATAGTCTCGTTTGCCTTTCTGTACATCTCATCTGTGTAACAGTCTCCCCCGTTCTGCGTTACCATGCCATCGATCTTCTCGAGCAGTTTTTCAACCTGACCACGATTGTTCCTATTATTATTATCAAAAGCGTGAATCCTGTTCTCAAAGGGAGAGAAGAGTTCACGGAGTTCTGAGTCAGAGTTAATCTCACGAATCACATCTTCAACTGTCTTATTCTGGCCAAATGCATCCAAATGGCTGAACAGTATAATGGTGTATTTTTTAAAATCATCACCAAATCTCCTGTGAAGCTCCATAATGGTGTCCTTTGCCTCTTTTGTGAGCCGCTCCTTTAAAGAAATGACTAAAATAAACGCATGAGGTCCAGGTGCAGACAGACAAACGCTTTTCACAACTTCCTTTGTGATTTCCTCTTCCGAACCTGAAGTTCCGAAAAAGCCCGGCGTGTCCACCACCTCAACTTTTCTCCCACACGCCACCCCCTCTAGTCTCTCACACTGGCGTGTAACTGAAGATAGCCCACCCTGTGATTCAAACCCATCTCTGCCCAGGATTGTGTTTCCTGTGCTGCTCTTCCCAGTTCCTGCCTTCCCAAGAAGAACGAGCCTCCGCGGTTCCTGCGCTGTCTCCTCGTCTTCCCCTTCGAGAACTGCGGAAACAATCAAAGCATTGGCGAAAGACAACAGACTCAGGGGGGCTCTCACATACCGCTAAAACACTGGTTCTCACTGCAATGGGGTAGCCTGCTTTTTAACAGCCCCTCAGCTATCGATAATAAGCTAAGCAGATAAGCTTAGCTCATCAGATGTCCAGTCTACCTGCACAGACAATGTCTGAAGTAGTGTCCACCAGTGTAATAACTGCATGGCTCAGCTAGTGGACTTCATAGTGAAAGGAAGGGGCGGTTGGCTACACTAGTAGGACGTGTACACTACTAGTAGGACGTGTACACTAGTAGGACGTGTACACTAATAGGCTGCACCTGTACTGGTGGCGGGAGCTTCAGTGATGTGGCATTATGTTTGGACATTTCCAAAGTAGGAAGAAAATAAAAGATACAAAACGATACAACTGAAATAGTTGTCAAAATGCCTTAATCAAAGTTTTAGATAGTTTCATGAATTTTGGGAATTATCATTAAAAATCTAAACAGTATTTTTTAAGTATGTACACTTACTAATGAAATTTAGGGTTCTTAAATGCAAGTTTTCATAAAAACAAGAAAACATCCCATCTCCTAATTAAGAAATGAACTGTAATTTCACCAAAGATAGAGAGAAAAAAACACAACACAACGTGACATTTCTATACATACTTTTCCAGCCTAGCTATCCTACTTACGTTGGGAAATATCCGTGTCCTGTAAAATATCGTCAACAATAGCATCTGGGTTGCTAAGATCTTCAAGAATTTCCTCAAAATTTCCATGTTCTCTTTGCATCAACATGCGGTCAATTTTATCCAAGAGCTCCACAACTTGTGTGTCATCAGGGTTGGATTTGTTGTTGAAGACATGATATCTCCAGCCAAACTGGTCCATTAGCTCTTTAAGACCATCATCTGCTTCTTCAAGGAACTCCTCAATAGTTCCCTCTAACCTATCCCCATTGGTGAAAAGGACCATGAATTTACTTAAGGGTTCATGAGCAAAGAACTCGTGGATTTTCTCTATGGATTTCTCCTCTTCCTCTGTGAATCGACCCAGCTCAATCACCAGGAGAAATATACATCGACCTCGGCGCGAAAATGCTTTCACTTTTTGTATTTCATCTTCAATTCTCTCCATGCCATGCGTTGTGTCATACAGTCCTGGCGTATCCAGCACCGTCACCCGTCTTCCTGAAACAACCGCTGTCGCCTCCTTACATTCTCTTGTCTTGGACTTGGCGCCAAATTTCGACTCAAACTTCTTTTCTCCCAGGATGGTGTTTCCAGAAGCACTTTTCCCAGCACCTGTCCTGCCCAGTAAGACAATGTTCACCTCTGAGGGGCTGCCAGGTTCTGTTCCCTCAGTTTCATTGATTTCTGATTTATATTTACCAAATACATGGAAAGTAGAAAAGAAGGCAAAGTGTTATACAAAGATATTAACAACAGAAAATAATACAAAATAGAGGATGCACATTATAGGGCATTTTCATTTACTGTTATAGCTAATTATTCCCCATTTCTGTTATTATACCTAGGTGGTATGAACATAACATTGGACTCCATGTACACTGTCATCTTGTATTAGTTCACTTCAATAGAAATCTGTGGAAACCCATTCCTCATTTTTTACATTTGGTGAAACATAAGAATGCAGTCCTATTATGTACTTAAAGTCTAAATTGATTAAGTAAACATTTTAAGTTCAGTACACTACACAGCAGTAGGCCCAAACACTACTCAAAATCATTTGTTAACAAAATTTTATTTTCTTCAGGCTGCTACACCTGTGAGACTGCCCTGTCCATCGAGGCCATGTCTTCACGTTTGACAGCAATATTATGTCAGGGATCTTTCCAGGCTTGAACCCATGCCTCTATGGGGAGAAGCGGGAGCACTACAGACGATTTTACCTTCAGAGTAGGCTATTCTACCATTTAGACCACCACTTGGGTGGAAGGCATTGGTACAACAGTCTTTTCAAAAACTAACACTTATAGGCTACAAAAATTGATGGCTAATTTCACGTTAAACTGGACGTGGTCATCAAAAATGAATGAATTAATTAATAATTCCGTTAACGTTATTGAGAGCCGATTATTTGGTCTATTTTGCGCATTACCGTATTTTTGGATTACAGAATGACTGCTGAAATATTTCATCAGCCTTATAAATTCACACAAAACCAACTGTAAATCTACAGTGACGTGCTGCACACTACAGCACCAACAGCAAAGTACTGTAATACTGCTGTTAAACACAAAATTCCTAATAGTGAATTTAATTCATTTTAATCACAATTTTGATCATTTTAAACTTACAATTAACCAACCTCTGTCTGTTCAATTAACGGCCCCAATCAGAAGCCAGCACCCACTGTTGTTAGGCAAATTTCGAAATGTAGGTTTCCAGGACAGAAGAAACTAACTATTTGCGTAATCTCCGCCACATAATTATTACAATGAATATTTCACCTGAATATTGCAAATCACTTAAGCCTAATTTGATTTAGTAAGGAGAATTATGTCGTCGAAACAAAATCCGGATGTAGTCTTTCATACTTCATACGGTTTAATCAGATTCGAATTGTAGCCCGAATGTCATTGAAACGCGTAACGAAAACTGACATATCATAGCTTTTTGAACTTACAATTTCATAATGCTTGGCAAATTTTTTTTGGAGTAGCCTAAATGAGCAAAATCCCCCAAAAAATTACATTTATGGCGATAGCTTATATATTTTAAAAATTGGTAATAAATATTTAGGTAATATAAATTTGGGTTTATGAATTCATGGGATTCACCACGATACATAGATGCACATAATCCGTTTTTTTCCCTTTAAATACGTCAAATAAAATGTTCGCAACACTGCGAAGCTTTTACGGACGCAGCTAGTAATCGAAACTAAGTTGTTCCGACATTTTGTCGACCATAAATGTTGCGCGTTTAAAATTAATGCACGTGAAAAGTAGAAATTCAAAGACTTAAACCAGCCTTCCACATGTCTTTTAATTTTAGTTTTTTTTTATTTTTTTTTAAATGCAACACCTAAAATCACAAAACGCCTAGCTGTTCGTTTATTGCAATGCATTTCACCCTGCTGGCTATATTTGTCCAAATCCTTTTTTTAATGTTATTAAGGCTGTAGGCTACGCGTTGTTTTCATTTATACACGTTGCACTTTAAAATAGAAAAACTATTACGTTGTCGACGTAACTCACCCATTTTCTTTCCAGTTATTTCTCAAGAAGTATCAAACATGCTTCCTCGTTTCACAAAATGGGAAAATGGATGGTCGGCCGTGCAGTGTTGTTTCCTCACTGTGATTTCTCTCCTCCCACTTTGCTAGTTCAAGGTATCTTACAGATAAGACATACATTTCACCTCCATTGCTATATAAAGGAATAAAAAAGCTAACCAACCCACTAAAGCAATTTTGTTTTGAGGCCATGAAAGTACACCTACAAGCACATTTACAATGTACAACTTCACTGCTAGGTTACTGTGCGATTTCACCACATATTTCTATCAAAAGAGTTATATTGAGCAATACATTTAGCACACGCTTATCCAGAATGGCTTACAGAGGTTAAGTCGTGTTGCATAGTTTTCACTGACAACTGTACTGATGCAAATCCGATTAAGTAGCCTATACCTTGAACAGCAATACAAAGATATCACTGGAGATTGGACACAAACTCGCTTTTCGGTTACAAGCCCAGTTCTCTAACCACTGCTTACACTGACTCCATACCGTCCTAGGACACACCAGCAAAAAGCGTTAAGTATTTATAACTTTTGACATAATACAAGTTTCTTGGGTGACAAAAAATAAAGGATCAGCGATTTTTAGTAATGCAGTAATGTAGACCAAGATGAAGACGTGTAACCTTGGTAACAGGGTCGGTCGGCTTGCCGAGCTACTGCCAGAGACCCCTGAAACCAGGTCAGGCTAGTTAACAGTATGATTAAATGCTAACAGTAATGCATTTAGTGCAGCCTAACAAAGTCCGGAAGACCATGCGATTCTCCAGGACCAGGGTTGTAAAACCGCAGCAATGACCTCAAATAAATAAAAAGAAATAATAATAAATCCTTATCTACGCACACCCAATCAGACATGCACTAAAATTAATTTCATTTTCAGGGTGCATTAGTCATTAAAGTATCTGAAGTTCATTAAAGGCTGTCAGCTTTCAACCCATCTTTTTAAAACTGACAGGTAATTTTTGAAGACATAATTCAGTGAACACACTTGCATACAAAAGCTGCTGCATCAAAATGGCTAAAAAGTTTTTAATTCACCTGTTTACATTCAGGGTACTGTGCTCGCCATGGATTCTGTGACATCACTGATTGACAGTTCCAACTGTTCAGATGGAACACAGACCCCCACCCACCACCCAACCCAATAAGCACACCACACACAGCCGTGTTCCAGACCATTTATTGTTTGCACACAACAGCTACAATGTCACAATGTCGCGCCCGCAATGGGTACAGCACCTGAAAAGGAGAAGGAACAAGCAATGAGTGTCCACGTGAAGTCCACCCACCCTCCCATGCCCCCACCACACAGAAAACACACTCCTGACATCCATGCAGGAACATGTCACAGGTCAGAGTTTCCAACATTACTACTTTTGAGAACGCAGCTCAGTAAGCTTGATTCAGTGTTTTAAGCAAACGGAGCAACACAGCCTCGCTACGAAGAACTGAGAGCGTTGGGCTTTTGTAATGTGCTTGTTGTGTCCCGAAATAAAGGCCACTGTCACTGCCTCCGTAAGGCCACCACAAGAGATACTGTATGCCTTTGCTGACACCACAATTCATTACAGGTGGAATGAACAGGCAACACTTAAAGGCAAAGAATGACGGGAATTCGCGCAGCCATCATTCCGGGTGATGAGCCTCTGACTGCCAGTTTCAGCGGCTGACTTACGAGTTGGGAGTTTTGGGCAGGCCAGCGACTGCCAGTGCGCCACGCAAACTGGTCCGAACGAGAACCAGCACACGCTGGGGGGGGGGGGGGGGGGTGGAGGTCCATATTTGGAGGGGGGGGGCACACACGCATCAGGAAGCGGGATGGGATATGGCGGAACTCACCGCTCGAACCCTGTGCCCGATGGCCTTGGTGGGCAGGCTGCTGCTGAACTTGGCGCAAATCACCCCGCTGGCGCTGCGGGGAGGCGTGACCTCGCCCCCCCCCAGACGACCCCGGCTTCCCCCACGTTCCTGGAAAAGCAAGTTTGGTTGAGCAACCCGGTATCCCACAATTCAATGCTCACTGGCACCACCCAATAGCAGTAATTCACTGTTCTGCTGAATTCCCCCAACAGAATTTTTTTTTTTGTGTTACGGATTGATTAAAAACAGTCCAACAACGCACCTGAACTCTGAACAACTTGCTGGCCAGAAAATGACCGAAATTAAGAGGCATGTTAATCGATCGGATTTTGCTATGTTTGTGCGGCAACAAAACATCTATTTTCAGTTACAGTCCAAAAGCATGAGGAACAGGAATGTTTATTTGAACCCTTTAGCAGTATGTTTTCGACAGTTATAAAACCTGAATTGGCATGTAAGCAGTGTGAGAAATAACAGTGGAAGAATCTTATAGGTGTGCAAAGGACCAGTTTTTTAAGCACCTCACCATTGCGCCCCCGCCTCAAATCAAATTTTATTTGTATAGCGTATTTTACAACAGTTGTCACAATACGCTTTACAGACAACCCTAGCCCCCCCCCCCCCCCCCCGAGGATCACACCACTTACATATTGGCATTTCCTACCAGTCACACTTTGCCACCCTATTGTACATTATGTCCTTGTGGTAGCCCTCAAGATGCCACTCTGGGCACCTCTGTGAAAACCCACCACAAGAGTTACTGTATGCCTTAGTTGACACCATATTCACAACACGTGGAATGAACAGGCAACACAAAGGCAAGATCAAGGCAAATCCATGATTGGTAGAAGCTTCAAAAGTGGCGCTAATGGTAACCTCCAGCCCTAGTTTTAAGTACACTACCCGAAAAAACAAAATAAGACGTGATTAGAAGTTTGTGTCAGCACTACTGCTAAATGCACCCCCACCTGCTACACATTCACATATGCTGTAGAGCTGATAGGTGACAGCAGGTGGTCCCATAGTGTGGGGGAATCATGAGATGCTCACGTTTTTGGCCTTGTAGATGCAGGTGCAGCATGTGCCCGGGTAGAAGTCCATCTGCTCGCATGGTTACACCCCCTCCACCTCCATCTTCCAGGGCCACACGCTCATGCTGGTCCCTCAGCCCACGCTCGTCCCCTGCGAAGATGGCCTCACTTCATAGCCTGAGGAGAGAAAGTAGCATCAGTACCCCGGGCCTACAATACCAAGTTCCTGCCCTGGACTACAACGTCCAGCAGGCCAGCCAATGCGGATTACTTTCTGCAGGCCTGTGAAGGTATAAGCAAATAAACACGATCACAGACTAATGAAGTAATGTGTTCCATTGGCTCCACCAGTAATATTTCACTTGCAGAAACATCCCCAAAAGATCTGCAGTGTAACTTTCCCGAAATTATTAACGACGAAAGAAATAGTTCAATAGGCAACACGTGGGGAAACCAATCCAATGCAGCCGTTGGCTTGTTGTGCCCTCAAATGGAGTCACACTACCGGAAAACGCGACAAATACAAGTTTATCGCATATAGGCCTAATGGCCGCTTCGCAGCAGAACCTGTACTCACCGGTTCACCTTCCCGTCGTTTTGAGACCCTAGGAGCGAGCCACCGCATCGCGCAACAGCAGAACCTGGTTTGAGATACACAGTAGAGAACGTAAGTGGCGGGCACTCCAACGCTGATCAGACTTTAATTACCTTTACACGCGCACTCCCTGATATACAGAATATAGAGCTGCTGATCGACCGTACAGCCTTTGGATTTACAGAAGCCGCACTTGGACTCATTCAAGACCAGAGCTAGTTGGCTAACGACCGCGCATAACGGTAAAATATGCTACAGTGACAGTTTAGCAATTACTCCCGAGTCCCAACGAAAATGTAGCAAACTGCGAATGCCAGAAATAAAGGTTTGCATGAGCAGCAGAAAGATTTGACGGACATACTTTGCTGGTGGAAGCGATTCCTGCATGTGAAAAGCCGATCCGTTTCAGAGGAAATCCAGTAATCATCTTTGCCATCCTGGTGGTATCAGTACACACATATGCGTGTGCACGAACTCAGGACTCATCGCGGTGTGTACCGAGCAGAATTATCCACTGTACTTATCACTCTAACTGTTAAAAATGACATTTAACTGCTCGTTCCTTTCTCCTCACCTCTAATCTGAGCCCACACGTCAATCAAGCATGGCGGTTAAAGACTTAAAATGAGAATGATGGGAAATTAAGGAGACCAAAAGGACCCAGGGTGACTAAAACAGTGCCTGACTATAATTAAAGTTGAACTTTGAAGGCGAAGACTTCTTTGCTACTTTATGTTCTTCGTATTGTAACTGAATGTACTTATGGGCAAATTGTAACATTAATCAGACTAGCCAACAATTCATTTATGATGGAGAAATCATTCAAGCGCCGAAGGAGCAACGTTTTTCTGTTACGCTCCTTCTAGTTATCAAAGATCGTTTGTCACCTGATCCCGCTTTAAGGCAGGTTAGGCAGGTGTTGTCATGAAGGTGTGGGGCGGGGGGATAGTTTTCCCGTGTTAAACTGTTGCTTTTCTGTTTTAGAAAACAAAGTGCAACACGGATAACTGACATTTAAAAAAATTAATGTTTTGGCAATGGCATTTCAACACATCAGCACATTGAAGCGAACCAACCTGCAAAAACATGAGACGTCATAAATAGATGATCATTATCACCATGGTTACAAATTAACAACCATATTCTTAATGTCCATAATAACTCCTTATTTGTACATGTTACGCTCAGAATGTTTGCGATTAATGTTAGGTACTGTTACGTTCAAAGAACGTGCCTTTGTGGCGTTTTCTAGTTTGATTACTATATTAATTGCGCTACTGTTTTGTCATAAGACTTGGCTCCTTAATCAGAATTTATATACAAGACCACCTTATTTTCAAAGAACAGACACTGACAACAAGACGATCTGGTAAGTTCTGGTAAATCATGTAAAACATCTGATACCCATATGATGTTGCGCTGGTATGTCTAGATTATTTATATGAGAAATCAGTACCGTTATGTCGAAAAGTTGACAGTAGCAGAGTAAGAAACATAAAATGCTTTCGATAAATTTCATATATGAACACTGGTAATCGTGTCGGCTGGGTCAATGTCAGCTTTCTGAAATGTAAAATTTTTTTCTTTTTCAAATTACACATTTAATGTTGTCATAGTACCAAAAATACATTTGGATGACGATGATAATAATAATAATAATAATACTAATAATCTTCATCATCATCAGCATCATCATCATCATCATCCAAATGTATTTTTGGTACTATGACAACATTAAATGTGTAATTTGAAAAAGAAAAAAGTTTTACATTTACATTTTCGTAATATATAAAGGAAAGAGAGTGAATTCTGTTTTCCAATGTTATGAAGAAAGGCCACAGGATTGGTGATTTCAAGCAGAATCAATCGGTGAAGACTGAAAAGAGGCAGGAACAGAGACTGGGTCACCCAGGGGGAGTGTCCCACGTGGGATTTTAGCTTTAATGAGATGCATTGTCAACAGACATACTACAGCACGGCTATTCATCATCACATGGGTGTTCAATAGGCCTATTTTAAATGTGCTCTTTTTATGTGGATACTGACGTGAGGACAGAAAAAAAAATACCAGCGTGTCTGGGCCATTTTGTTCTTCCAGGAAAGCTGAAATGATGACAGCAGAGAAGTTCAAAGAGTACTTCAACATATGGAGCAACCTTTTAATAGAGGTGACTGCCTTCCTCTTTAAGCTGAACTACACCGTTAAAACGTACTGTCTATATTAACCCTTTATTTCTGAAGTAAAGTAGATGTCTGAATGAGGCCTGGTAGGATGAGACAGGATCGGTGTTTGGGGCATTTGTATAGATTCAGATGTAGATGTCTGTTAGCGATCAAGTAAATTTAGCTTGAGGTCCATTTTTTTATCTTGCTCTTTTCAAAGAAAGGCTCCAGATTTGAGGCTGCATCAGGGTTCCAGTTGAAAGATTTCAATGACCGTGCACTACTGACAGGCCATGCATGGGGCAGTCTCTGTATTTAAAAAAAAAAAAAAAAAAAAATCTGCTCTTGTTCCCTCGGCAGGGCCTGGACATGCTGTCGAGAGAGGAAAACCTCGAGCTCGTCCACGTCCAGGACGTGTTCGAGCACATCCTCCAGTCGAAGCGCGAGCTGGAGGCCGGACTGCGCGGGTCCCTCCGCGCGACTGACGCCGCCGTGTCCCGCATGCGCGCGGAACTCGGCGGGGCGGCCGAGGACCTGGAGGTGCACAATTTCGGACAGCCGGTGTGCCTTTTCGAGACGCGGGGACTACGTTGTGTCGGTATTTTCCTCGATGAGCGCTCTCGGGGCGACGTAACCGAGAGCGCGCCCCCCTCGTTGTTGCAGAGAACGCGAGCTGGACAGGAGAAGCTGCGCCGGGCGCTGTGCGACGTCAGGGTCACCTTCGAAAAAGCTCTGCAGGAGCTGGAGGTCAGCACGTCCCTAGTCCTGAAGGAGAACGTCACAGCCGTGTCCCAGCTCCAGCATGCCCTGCAAAGGAAGTCTGAAGACATGGAGGTACATTATCTTCGCTAGGGGGGTTGGCCAAACTAAATTCCCAGAGGGGCGGCCACAGTGTCTGCGGATTTTTGTGGTCTCCTTTCAAATCAGCTGCTGGAGTTTTGACACGGCTGACTTGAGCATTCCCCGAACCTCGCTCGAGACATGAGTTCTGATGTCATAATATTGCGACAGTAGTGTTGTTGGTGCGCCTCTTGAAAGGAGCTGCAGAAGTGTCTTGCGGGAGCCAATAAGGAGATGGCGCTCATGGAGCTGCAGTTCACTGAGCACGAGGCTAAATTCAAGGACCAGGAGGCCAAAGGCCTGGGCCTCAGCAGAACCCTGGAGGCCAAGGAGAGAGAGCTTCAGGTGAATGGCATTCTGGGGAAAAAAAGTACTGGAGAAGCAGGTCAAAAGGTCACAAATAGCTGGTTATTGTCTGGAATGGCCTTTTTTTTTTTTTTTTTTTTGAAGCGCTTCCCAGTCATTCTGAATGCATTCTGGCGGGGGTGGGTGGGGGGAAGTGCTTTTCCTTGTTGCTCCCAGTGGTTGGTTCACTTCGGTCGCCGTCCGCGCAGGGCCTCCACGCTCTGGAGGAAGGCAGGGCCCTGGAGCTGCTCGGCGCCAAGGCCGCCTTCGAGGACGCCAAGCGGGAGCTGGAAGCCGAGGCCTCGCGGCTCCTCGCGGAGCGAGACGCGGCCGTTTCTCGGCTTCAGGAAGCCACGAGGAAGAACGCGCAGGACGCGGAGGTACGCGCTCTCCCCAGACCGCTGATAAAGAACCGGGCGCGAAGCCGACGCGAGGTTCGAGGCCCGTTCTGATGCGACGCATTGCAGTGGCACAGGTTGGGTGGGATCCGGAGGGAGCGTTTCTCCAACGATGACGCTCGCTGTTTCCTCCTTTAAAAGGAGGCGCGGAAGCTCCTGGTGGAGGCCAGAGCGGAGACGGCCCACAAGGAGACGCTGCTCCGCGAGAGTGAGGTCAAACTGGGGGACCAGACGGCCAAAGTCCAGAACCTCGCCGCAAGCCTGGAGGAGAAGGATCAGGAGCTCCAGGTGAATGGCAGGACTTTCAGGGAAATCGCTGAAGAGCAGGTCAAAGGTCACACTGCCGACGCCTCCTACACTGCACAAATAGGTGAAACATTGTCTGGTTGCTTTTTGGCTGGACCGCAACAGCGGGGCCAGCCCTACAGACGTGAATGTCTGTGACTGGAACTAAGTGACTGAGTGATGAAGTTACACCATTGGTCGGCCGAGCTATGAAGTTACACCATTGGTCGGCCGGATCACGTGCGTTAGGTCCAGCCGTATACTAGGTTTCCTAGTCTTGCTTTGAAGCGCTCCTCAGGGGATTTTGATCTCTTTCTGGATCTATTCACAGGTTAAGTTGGCCATGGATTTAGAGTATGGGAGACACAGTGGTAGCCTAGGAGGAATGTGTTTTTTTTTTTTTTTTTTTTTTTGGTCACTTCCAGTTTTGGTCTCTTCCTCCCTCTGATGCCGGTTTGGTGTAGAAGCAGCACGCCGTGCAGAAGAGGCGAGAGGTGGAGATCCGCGACGTCCGGGTGGCCTTCGAGAAAGCCGTGCTGGAGCTGGAGTCCAACGCGTCCTGCGTCCTGCGCGAGAACGAGCTCATGCTGTCTCAGCTCCAGGGGACGCCGAGCGGGAAGTCGGAGGACTTGGAGGTGCATGATCCTCACATTCCCAAAATGGCTGACCTGGACCAGAAAAAAAATTAAATCCCTATGCATTCCCCACCCACTCTGGACTCCACAGGTCGTAACTGTAAAAAGAGTTGATTTATCATTTCAATTACCGGGTTAAATACATTTGCAATAACATCCCGGCAATGTTGGGAGATTGTTCTGTGTGCGAACTGGAGAATATATATATATATTTTTTTAAATATATATTCTCCAGTTCTTCCAGTTCCCTCTTGGTGATGTTGGTGTTTCTCCATGAAAGGACCTGCAGAATTTCCTGGTAGAGACGGCCCGTGAAGAGCTGACGCTTCCACAACATGAGCTTAAAATGGAGGATCATAGGAGTGAAGGCCACAACCTCACCACAACTCTGGAGGGGAAGGGTCCAGAGCTCCCGGTAAATATTTTGGTGGAGCGAAGGGGGGGAGGAGGGGGGGGGGGTTGGGTGTCATAGAAAAGCAGGTGACTTGTGATAACCGGTACTAATACCACTTGTCATTTTGTATTAAACATGTATGTACATGCAGAACCAGAGACTTCTAGGAGTGTGGAAGATGGGGGCTGGGCAAAGTGCTGAATTCTCTCTGAACTGTGGGGGAAAAAAATGACATGTCTAGATGGCTTGTTCTTGTCATCAAGCTCACTTATGTGCTTATGTTCTGAAAACCAGAAAAAAAAAGCCAACAGAGAGACAAAACTAAATGAACCAGAGCCATACTTTTTTTTTTTAAGCACAAGGTGGAGCTCCAGGGCCTGAGGAGGCACGGGGAGGAGATGCTCCAGGCTAGGGATCATCTCTGCAAGGAGGCCACAGAGTCTAGGAAATACCCAGGTCTGAGACAGAGGCCCTTACTCTGGGCCTCTGAATTCTTCTGATCGCTTTGGCCGCGTCGCAAGTTGCGTACAAATTGTATACTTAGTGCTTGTATACTTAGTATTAGGCGAGTGTGCTGATTTGGCCGCGGCCTTAGTTATATTTTCACACCACTTAACTCGGAAGCTTTATTGCACTGTGCTTTATTTACCCTTCTGTACCCTGCGCCGTGCGCTGACCTTGTGCGCTTTGTGTGACGCCGAACGCAGAGACGGACGCGGAGAAGGAGAGGTGGAGGGAGCAGCCGGGCGGCGAAAGCGGGGGGGCGAAGAGCTTCGGAGAAGAGGCGGAGACAGCCGAGGAAGGACTGAGGAAGACTCCGGCCCTCCTGCACTCTGGTACGCTGCGGCTTCCTCCCCTGGCTCTGGTCACGGCTGGGGGGGCCAAAACCTAGAACAGACCAGTGACAAGACTACCACAGAATGTGAACAGGAAAGTGTGTTCTGCTCAGTTCACTTCAGGGAAAGAATTTAAACTTCTTCTTCATTAATTACAAAAAGAAAAGGAAAAAAAACCCGCACTTGAACATTGTGGCTATTTTTTTCCAATTATTCACAGTTCAGTTTATTTCCCGAACTGAATTCATTACAGTGGAACGAACCCCAAACCTGTCTCACGTGATTGTATATGGATTACTGTATTTGCAGTTTCCCAAACTCCAGATCAAGACTGGGACCACTGTGCCACCTGGTGGCAGATTTTGGAAGGGAAGGTAAATGTACAGTATGCAGTATGAAAATGGGGCTACAAGAATGATTGTGTGTGGTCTGTCTATACTCAGCCCTCAGTGGAGAACTAAAGCGCTTCCTCGGATTAATCTCTTTTGCAGAATGAAGCGAGGCTTGGCTCCATTATGTCAGAAATAAGAACTCAGTGTAAATCACATCCAACATCCCTTTTCCCAAACACATCTAGTCAGATCATTACATATCAGCATTCCGGCAGTATTTGCCTTTGGCTGGGTATCTATGGTTCTATCTATGTGATCTAAAATGTCTATGGTTCCTGGCCTTCCTTCTTCACACATTGTGCCTGAACGCAGATGGATGTGTACAGAAGCGATGCAGATTATGTACGTGCCCTCCTTGTAGTTATAAAAGTACTGAATCCGCAACCTTCAGGGTTAAAAACCAACCAGGTCCCTTACCCACCCGCAAGGATCGCTCCAGTCAAGACCACTGCCGTAGATCAGCAATAATTTGCACTGGTATGACTTGAACGAACAAACGAACGAACGAACTAACACTTCCCTCTTTCTGTCCACAGGAGACTGCCAAGGCAGGCAGGCGCCAGAAAGAAGAACAGGCCAAGATGCTGCGAGCAAAGATACACCTGAAAGTGAAGAACGGACCGTGTCAAATACAGCTTCTTTAAGAAACCCCATGATCACATTCAAAATGAGGAACATTCATATGCTTGCGTGAGCTCAATTTTCCAAAGGCGGTTATGGTTCAGCAATGCTGTGGGTTAGTTCAGGACATTATGATTGTGTCTGATAACTATGGGCGAGGCAACTGTGATTTGTAGCACATTTAAAATCTTAATAAATATGTTAACTATTTAATACAGACCCCGTTTCACATTTTATATTTATAGCATTTTCTCCTTCCACAAGAAAGGAAAATGCAGTGGACACTTGCAGATATCCAAGGGGAAAAACCCATGCAATTTTGTGAAGACATTTGCTCATTCCTGTACAACCCAACCTAATAAAATGAGTGGAGCAGCATGCACAGACTGTAGATGGGTTTTTTATTTTTTAGATTTTTAATATCCCAAACACATGATAAACGCATTAGTTTTTTAAATACAGGTTTTATCTGATCCAGCCCTTCCTCCCAGAGCTCACGGGCATTTGGCTGTCACTTCAATTGCATCAAACGGGCCAAAGCCTTTCAGTGGTTCTGCGTTAATGAGAAGCACGAATAGCGTTAAAAAAAATTAATTTTGTTCCACTTGTCTTGCTCAGCTGTGCTTGTCCTGTCTTGACTACGCCTCGCCTGCAAAACTGGTCTTTATTTCTCTGCGTTGTTTCCTAGTGAAGATAAAGGTTAAGATAACAGGAGCTCACATTCCACGCTGCTGCATTGTGAACCAATCACGCTGTGAGCAGACGGTAACAAGAGTCAGAATCGGCACGTTAACTACGAAATACATTTTTTTTTTTTTTTTTTTAAATCTCTTTATTTCAAACCAGATATAGCATGTTCTGATGGACAACTGTTAAAAAAAAAGCTGTAAAAATTTATTTATTTTTTTAAAAAAGTGTACAGGGGAGGAAAAATAAAGACTCCACACAGCAAGGGGGCGATGCAGCAAAGGAAATGAAGTCCTCGAGTGTACAGGAAGCAGTACATAGTTGTAAACATGGAATGTTATATATATATATATATATGATCTGTACAGAATCAGGTAGTGAACTGCAGAGTCACATGACTGTGGGCAGGGGACCAGGTGCTACATAGACTCAGGTAAAAACATAAAAATACTTATACTATACAGCAAGAAATGCACATTTATAATAATTACAATGGCTGAATCTTTAACTTCCCTTTTCGAAGCCTGAAGTTGGTTAAAAAGCAAGTTACGATGTTAAAACATGATTCTAATTATTTTCATTTGTCTATTGTTGTGTGGTGAATTTTTTCATTTTTTATCAGTTCCAAACTGCATGTGCATGTAGGTCCAGCATGCAAAAGATAAAGTAGAGGAGAAAAAAGTAATCCTCCATAATAATATTTACCCATAAGCCCTTGCTAACAACCAACCCCTGTCTGGTACAGAGGGGTCAGAGGTCACCTGTCACTCAAAGGGATAAGCTTTCAGGAATCCTTCCTGCATTTCACGCTCTCATTTCCCACCAACGATGTTCGTTTGGGCTGGGTTCTGGACCCTGCCAGGGTTCTCTGTGTACGTCAATGAACAGGCCAGGCCAGGCCAGTCCAGAACCGCTGTTATAGAATCTGGTGTGAGTCAGCGAGCAACTGTGACAGGTCTGACTCAGTGAGTCAATCCTGCAGGTCTGAATCCGTGAGTCAATCCTGCAGGTCTGAATCCGTGAGTCAATCCTGCAGGTCTGAATCCGTGTCACAAGCCCGAGTCAGTGAGTCGCCGTAACAGACTCACAGAGTGAGTGTGACCAAAAGGGGCATCAGTGTTACAGAATTGAATAGAAGCGAACTGAGTGAGTCACTGTAACAGCACAGAGTCTGAGCAACCACAGTGTGTGAGAGTAACAGCAGTGAGTCAGAGCCACTACAGTGAGTCAGTGTAACAGGACCAAGTCACAGCAAGTCAGTTAACCACCGATTATTCAGAGCCACTACAGGGAGTCCCTGCGACAGGACCGAATCACAGTGATCAGTGACTCAGAGTAACAGCAATGAGTGAGACCCACGACAGCAGAGTCACTGTAACAGCACAGACACAGCAACCACAATGAGCCCCTGTGACAGGACTAAGACAGAGTGAGTCAGTGTAACAGCGCCCAATCACAGTGAGTCAGTGTAACAGCAGAGTCAGAGCCACAACATTGAGTCACTGTAACAGTACCAAGTCACAGCAATCACAATGAGTCAGCGTAACAGCACCCAATCACAGGGAGTCAGTGTAACAGCACAGAGTCACAGTGGCGGCAGTGAGTCAGGGAAACAGTAGAGCCTTCGTCTCCCATGAAAGCAGGACAGAGAGATGTACCAGGCCTGTGGGGCCGGTTTACACAGGTAACAGAAGCAGGTAAACTCCAGACAGGTGGAGGGTAAGGGTAACCATTTAACACGCGTTGGAGCCCCATCTCCTTCCTCACAGCTGCCATCAACCTTGCTGGAAAGAGCAGGGTTAAATAAGCTCAGCTCTGCGCCGTAGGGCTATGCTGTGTGCGATCGAGTAGTATACGGGAGGAGCCTGCGTTGGGCAGAATAGTGTTGCCTTATCCTGGGACATGCAGCGCTCTAGTTTTATAGAGACTGTCCAAGTTGTGAGTTGTGTTAGGTGGTGTGGTACGCAGAGTTCTGTTGTAACCGGGCGTTTTGTGATGTTTTTGGGTATGTAGTGCTATGCTGATGTGCTTGGGTGTGTAGTGTCGTGGCGTGTCAGGGTGCGTTATGCTGTACCGCAGGGCGTAGGCCGGGTTGTAGTTTCCATCATACCATGGTGTGTGTAACTGGGCTCACACGTAACACTAAAGGTGTAAAACACACGTAAGGATCACAGCCGCCCACCCGGGCCATGACTCCATGACATCCCCCTCACCTGCAGCCTTTCATACGAGCCGTCGTTCAACCCCAGGGTGACCCAACCCTGGAGGGCTGCAGGGTGTGCCCGTTTCCAGGGCGACCCAACCCTGGAGGGCTGCAGGGCGTGCCTGTTTCCAGGGCGACCCAACCCTGGAGGACTGCAGGGCGTGCCCGTTTCCAGGGCTACCCAACCCTGGAGGGCTGCAGGGCGTGCCCGTTTCCAGGGCGACCCAACACTACAGGTCTGTACGGTATGCCTATTTCCAGGGTGACCCAAACCTGTAGGGCTCCAGGGTGTGCCCCTTTTTCATTTTTAACAGGCGCTAAAAGCCATCACTCGAAGCAGCTCACTTTGTCGTTAACTGACCTTCCCTGCATCCCGGGGTCTACACCGTTGCAGATTTCACAGGAGCAGAGAACGAGGAGCCCGGACCTGGGCCCTGTGTTTGAGTCCTGCGCTCTGCGAGTGACCCTAACACAGAGAGACAGGAGCGCGCGTGCACCGCCCCCTCCTGGCCACAAGTAGGACTGCAGCGGTCATGTCGCTAGTGTTCCAAAAACACAGGGATTAAAACCTCAGGTCACACCACTAAGACACCCAAGGTTTTTGAGCCCCATCCACTTCTCTGGGCTAGACCAGCTCCTTAATTTAACATCACAAAGACCTCTTAGCGTTGTTTAACCATTAGTGAGCCCAGCTCCATCAAACGTCTTCCTTTAGGGATTGGACAACCTGGGTCATGTGACAACATGGTCATGCGATTTACCATGGTAACACTACACCTCCCCTGCCCAAATCCCTGTCTTGTGACCATAATAATAATAACAATATTAAAACAATAATAATAATAATAACAATAGTAATATACAAGAAGGAGCCAAGGACAAAAGACACCCTATGAAGTGAAGAGAGAATACCGAAGACTAAAAACTTGTTAATGGAAAAAAAAGGAAGAACCGTCTCTTCTCCTCCTCTTCTCTCTGTGTCCATGGCGACCGACTCCCGTGTCCGTGTGTCCCGTCCGTCCGTCCGTCCGTCCGTCCGTCCGTCCGTCCGTCCGTGAGGGAGCGACCGGTCACCTGAAGTCTTCGGCTCCGGAACTTTCTTTTGCCAGCGTCCCAAAAAAGTCTTCCTCCTCCTCACAGCCTCCCTCTGGAGGTGTCAGTCTGGTGTCTGTGGAGCTGGGGTGGGCGTGTGGGGTTTTTGAAGGGGGCGGGGGGGGGGGGGCGACCGTAGAAGTGAGAGGGAGAATAATTCCACGGTTTTTGGGAAGGGCAGGCGAGCCACATATTTGCCAGAGGATTCCGTTCACACGTCCGTCTGTCCACCTGTCTGTCCTAAATGGAGACAGGGGGGGCAGCGGTCGTGGGGGAGGGGGTGTGTTTCGGGGGAGCCAGCTCCAGCAGGGCTCTTACTGTCCCGGCCACCAGGGGGAGCCCCTTCTCCTCCAGGATATGAAGTGGCAGGCACAGCTGGGCCTGTGGGGTGTGGCGGTACAAGACAGTATGGGTGGGGGGGTGGCAGGTGGGATGGGTAGGAGGTGGTGGGGAACGATAAAACAATGCACAAAAACAGGAGAAAAAAAAACAACAGATCAATAAATAGACAAATGAAAATGACAATGACACTAACGGAAACACAAGTTTAAAACAAAATCCAAAACCAAGCAGGAAACTGAAACACAACACAAGTTAACCAGAAGGAAGATGAGATCTTGGCTCAGAGGGCATCAGGGAAGGACAGACAGACGTATAGACAGACAGAAGAGGTTGGGCAGGGCACTGAATTGGAGAGACAGAAGCTCTGCTGTTCTCAGTCCCAGGGTAAACAACCATACAGCTGCACGTCATATTTTAAAGATGCAGGAATTCTGGAGACGTTTGTCTGATCTTTGGATAAAGAGAGAGGTTGACTCTAAAGTGGGAGGAGCTGGGAGACTTTACTCCACCCACATCACAGATAAGGCAGCAGTGGGCGGAGCTTTGTTATCTTACTCCTCCCACATCACAGATAAGGCTGCAGTGGGTGGAGCTTCGTGACTTTACTCCTCCCACATCACAGATAAGGCTGCAGTGGGTGGAGCTTCGTGACTTTGCTCCTCCCACATCACAGATAAGGCAGCAGTGGGCGGAGCTTCGTGACTTTACTCCTCCCACATCACAGTGACGGATGGGGAATCCCTCGTGCTTCGTGTTTGCAGCAGACGGCACACCTGAGTGATTTCCCCGGGTGGGCAACGCCAGGTAAGCAGTGATGATTCACTAACGCTGCAGCAAAGGTCCAAAAAAACGAAAACGGTGCAGCAGGCTGATATTATTAAGGCAAAGTTCCACCGGCCTGCATGGCTGTTCTCAGTGTTTCCATCCGTGTGTTCAGCACTGACGTAGCAGATAACATCAGTCCATCTGTGGCAGCACAGTGCATCGGAGCGGTGCTGAAGTGCAGAGGAGGGACACCAGGGGGCAGTAGAGAGATTACGTCCTGGACGTTAATGGAGCCAAGTGCAAAGCCGAATGCGGCCAGGAGAGACAATAAGGTGTCCATTGCTCCAGACACACAGCACCATTATCCTGCACCAACCCCAAAGAGCAGACAGGTCTTCAGAGGAGAAGGGGAAGGATGAATCACAGAGAGTAACAGAAAGAGGGAGAGAACAGAGGGAGAAAGGAACGAGGGGAGAGAGATGAGAGAATGATTAGGGTTAGGGTTTAGGGCATGATTCAAGAGAGAGAAGGAGATTGTTAGTAGCAGAAAACGCATCAAATCAAGGTCAGTTGTCCTAAGATGGAATTTAAGATCTGCGTGATGAGGAGTGTGAAGACATGGCTGCACCAAGTGAGCCAATAGATACAAGCACAAACGCACGCACACACAATCACACTCGCTCACTCGCTCACTCGCTCACTCACTCACACACACACACACACACACACACACACACACACACACACACTCACACTCTCTCTCTCTCTCTCTCACACACACACACACACACAATCTCACCTGCGGGACCCCAAGCCTGCGACACGCCTCCAGGAAGTTCTCCACATTCCGGCGACACTTGGCCATTGTCAGTTTGGGCTGGACGGACGGACAGAAAGACAGACAGACATCCCATCATACACACTGGGACGTAGAGCATTACCGCCCGGCCTCAAATTCCCCACAGGTGTTACATAGGGAGTTAGCACAACTTGCATTTATACAAGTAGCCACCGCTCTCTTGTTCCAGCCGCCATCTTTGTTGAAAAGAAAAACCGTAAAGCCATACCGCAGTGTATTGTGGGATGTTCGGCTTCCGGATAGCGTACATAGCTTGTACCCTACATTTTGCAGTGCGGAAGTAGTTCACTATATATTGTGCAACAATATGGTTTCTCAGATGGGACACTACAAAATGGCTGATGCCAAATGTAGTGCACTCTATAGTGAATAGGGAGTGCTGTGGGACGCAGCCCCGGTCTTCAAAGGGTGAATATATCCTTCTTACGAGCGACAGTGAAAGACGCTTAAATTTTTATATTTCGCAGGTTAAGGGGAAATAAAGGGTTCGCTCATACACTCACCACAGCGGGCGAAGGCACGTGGATGCTGGGCACGGATCTTGGCCGCACGTGATTGGCCAGGTGGCAGAGCACCACCCCGTCCGTCAGCGCCGCCCCCAGGTCGCTAGGCAACGACACCTTCAGCCGGGACTCGATGTTCTGCGGGCAGAGCGCAGGTTTTATTTTTTTTGTTTTGGTCAGCGGACGCATACCCCCCCGCCGCCCTGTTAGCTGGGGCCTCCGGACGGACAGAGGACACGCCCCCAAAAAAGACGCACGGGAAAACTTACAGGCAGCGTGGACATGGAGAAGGTTCCATTTATATAAGCTACAGCCATAACTTACGCGATAAACAGTTTGTGCTGTGAGGGCAGAACTGCGCACTGCGGGTGGAGGAGTGTGCTGTGAGCGGTGGAGTGTTTTGAGGGGTGGAGGAGTGTGCTGTGAGGGGTGGAGTGTTTTGAGGGGTGGAGGAGTGTGCTGTGAGCGGTGGAGTGTTTTGAGGGGTGGAGGAGTGTGCTGTGAGGGGTGGAGTGTTTTGAGGGGTGGAGGAGTGTGCTGTGAGCGGTGGAGTGTTTTGAGGGGTGGAGGAGTGTGCTGTGAGCGGTGGAGTGTTTTGAGGGGTGGAGGAGTGTGCTGTGAGGGGTGGAGTGTTTTGAGGGGTGGAGGAGTGTGCTGTGAGGGGTGGAGTGTTTTGAGGGGTGGAGGAGTGTGCTGTGAGGGGTGGAGTGTTTTGAGGGGTGGAGGAGTGTGCTGTGAGGGGTGGAGTGTTTTGAGGGGCGGAGGAGTGTGCTGTGAGCGGTGGAGTGTTTTGAGGGGTGGAGGAGTGTGCTGTGAGGGGTGGAGTGTTTTGAGGGGTGGAGGAGTGTGCTGTGAGCGGTGGAGTGTTTTGAGGGGTGGAGGAGTGTGCTGTGAGGGGTGGAGTGTTTTGAGGGGTGGAGGAGTGTGCTGTGAGGGGTGTAGGGGTGTGTTGAGGGGTGGAGGAGTGTGCTGTGAGGGGTGTAGGGGTGTGTTGAGGGGTGGAGGAGTGTGCTGTGAGGGGTGTAGGGGTGTGTTGAGGGGTGCTGCAGTGCATTGTGGGAAGGCGCAGCGCATTCTCTCACCTTTCGCAGTTGCTCCACCAGCTCCGCCTCCTCTCCCACAAACGCACAGGGCTCAGGGGGCGTGGCCTCCTCAGCCTCCACCTTAGGGACTCCCAAATCTGCAGAGGTGGGGACAGAGACATCGAGAGAGGGAGAGAGAGGAAGAGAGATGGAGGGAAGAGAGAGGGAAAGAGATGCAGGGAGGAGAGAGGGAAGAGGAGGGCAGGGAAGAGAGAGGGAAAGAGAGAGGAAGAGAGATGCAGGGAAGAGAGGGAAAGAGAGAGGAAGAGAGATGCAGGGAAGAGAGGGGCAGGGAAGAGAGATGCAGGGAGGATAGAGGGAAGAGGGGGGCAGGGAAGAGAGAGGGAAAGAGAGAGGAAGAGAGATGCAGGGAGGAGAGAGGGAAGAGGGGGGCAGGGAAGAGAGAGGGAAAGAGAGAGAGGAAGAGAGATGCAGGGAAGAGAGGGAAAGAGAGAGTGATTCACAGCGTCTGCCCCCAGCAGCCTTATAAACAAACCTCGACTGCGGTCCCACAGAAAGGGCGATGATCATTACCCACATCCATCATTAATCACGGCTGATTGCTAATTACATGCGCTAATCATTTCTGTTTGACATGATCTGCGTCCCTGCCAATAACGATCAGGGATCTGTGAGCTACGTGTTCAGACAACCAGCCAGAGCCCCGCGCCCCCACCCCCCCCCCAAAACCCCCCCCGCCGCCCACCTCTCCTGGCTTCCTCTCTCTGTCCCAAACGAATCAGCAGGCTGCTGGGATGGGGGGCGGGGCCCCGGCTGGAGGGCGGGGCCACAGCACCAGGACAGGAAGGCGATTGGAGGGCTGCGGGGCAAATTGGAAGCAGAGAAACAAGGGGGGGGGGCGGGGGCGGGGGGGTATTAGTGGCACTACAGAGACACAAAGCGGGGGCGGGGGCACCTGCAGCGGCACATCTTACAGATGCAAAGCAGAAAAGGCACTTCCTGTGACTCTTACTATTTTAATAATACTCCCAAAAAGCGCTGGAACCCTCATTAATGTTTGACATCTCCTCTCCTCCACGCGGTGACATTATGAAGTCATTTATTGAAATGGAAAGATAAAAATAATAATAATAATAATAATAATAATAATGAACGAGGCAGTTGGGCAGATTCTTACTTACCTGGGGGGTGTCCAGAGGAGGTGGGAGAGAGGGGGGAACGGTCCTCGCTCTGCAGCACACACACAAGGGGGCGGGGGGGGGGGTTAGAGTAAAACGAGGACATGGAGATTATGTTTGGATCTGTGAACGCTCAGGTGTGCACGAGGGTCATGAAGCACTCCGGTTACAGGAACTGACAGGAGTACTTTAAACTTAAACACCAGCGCAGGCCCCATTCACACACGCCTGAGACAACAGGGCCCTCAGCCGTCAGGACGTTACACCCTTTGAAGGGTAGATTTAAAAAAAAAAACGTCTTTCCAGTCAGTGTTCTAGAACTCCATTGCTTTTCTGTTACAGGCAGTGACTGTGACATCAGCATTAAATGGACTGCATTTATATAGCGCTTTTATCCAAAGTGCTTTACAATTGATGCCTCTCATTCGCCAGAGCAGCTAGGGGTTAGGGGTTAGGTGTCTTGCTCAAGGACACTTCGACATGCCCAGGGCGGGGTTTGAACCGGCAACCCTCCGACTGCCAGACAATCGGCCTTACCTCCTGAGCTATATCGCCCCAGCATTAGAATGTCCAATTAAAAACATTCCAATCATATGTTTGTGACCTCATCACACATTAAAGGGTTAAACTGAGGAAGAGTCAGAGAGATCTGAAGGGAGTCAGAGAGATCTGAAGAGAGTCACAAAGATCTGACAGAGGAGAAGAAGAGAGAAGAGCATTGTGCAAGGCGCTGTTCAGTGTGGCAGTACTCAGTGCACAGGCTGCAGTACCTGCATCAAACAGAGGGGGCAGCACCTGGGCTGGGAGGAGAGGGACAGCCAGCAGCTGCCGTCTCCCCAGAGCGAGACTGAGGGAGGGCCGGAGAGAGGGAGAGAAACGTGCCGGAGGAGAGCAGGAAAGGGGGAGGGAAGGAGGAGGGGGAAGGTGGAACACAGCCGGGGAGGGAGTCAGGGTTACAGGGGGAGGAAAAAGAGGGGGGTAAAAAAAGAGATGAAGAGAGAGAAAGAGTTAGTTTGTTAGTTCCGGTAGCTCAACAGCATAGCTTAAAATTAGCTGTGAGCATGCAGAGAGACCAACACAAGATGTGTGTGCGTGTGTGTGCATGCGTGCGTGTCGTAGGTGTGTGTGTGCGAGTGTGTGTTTGTGTGTGTGTTTTGCGTGCGCAACTGTGTGTAAGAACAGTAGACATAGCACCAGGAGAACAGACAGGCAGACAGCGATGGATAAGCTGACTCCCTGAGTTTGTGGCTACCGATTAGTCAGCTGGAAAAGGGGGAGGGGCCACACCACAAAGAGAGGCTCTTACCATGAAGAGGGCGGAGTCATCCGTGTGAGTGGATCGTCTGGAGGGGTACGTGCTCTGGGGGGGACAGAGAGAGTCAACACAGGTAAAACACCCCAGAGGGAGGGGGCAGGGTTGATGGTGCACACACACACACACACACACACACACACACTTGTACACACACGAACACGCCACAGCACTCACTACCACAAATTACAGACCTCGTTATACACACCCCATCCGTCCTCTACAGGTGCAGCGAAGAGTGACAGCGAGAGACCGAGAAAAGAGAGAGAGAGAGGGAGAGGGAGAGAGACAGAGAAAAGAGAGAGCGAGAAAGAGAGACAGAGAAAAGAGAGAAAGGCAGAGAGCGGGACTGACTCACTTCGTTCTCTGACAGGCTGTGTTTGGAGAGGCTCTGCGCTGCTTTGAGCTGGGAAGAGAGGGAAACGCAATCAGAGCCATTAGAACATCACACCTTCACACCCGCCCACCGATCACTTCATAACATTATGAGCACTTCATTAGGGCCTCACACCCCAGTTCCATTCATTAAAAACCCAGCATTAACTTCGCCCCAGTGTCCCACCGGATGAGTCACACAGACTGCACACAGAGGGGAAGTGTGAGTGTGTGTGAATGTGTGTGTGTGTGTGTGTGTGTAAGCTGTGTGTGTATGTGTGCGTGTGTGTGTGTGTGTGAGTGTGAGTGAGTGAGTATGTGTTTGTGTGAGTGTGTGCATGTGTGAGAGTGTGTGTGTGTGTGAGTTTGTGTGTGTGTGTGTGTGTGTGTGTGTGAGAGAGTGTGTGTGTGTGTGTGTGTGTGTGTGAGAGAGTGTGTGTGTGTGTGTGTGTGTGAGTGTGTGTGTGTGAGAGAGAGACCCCAGGACTCCTGACCTTGGCGTAGGTCAGCACTTCTTTTTGGGAATGGCGCCCCCTGTGCCTCTCTTCCTCGTACTGCATGGCGGCCAGGTGAGCCTCTCTTCGTATGTGCTCCAGCCCGGTGGCTCCTGGCCCCGCCCCCAGCCCTGCCCCCGCAGCCCGCTGCGCACAGAGAGAGAGAGAGAGAGAGAGAGAGGGGGAGAGGGAGAGAGAGAGAGAGAGAGAGAGAGAGAGAGAGAGAGAGAGTAAGAACAGAGCGCGTTTCCCTCAGCCTTGCACAACCTCCCAGATCTAGCTCTGCGTCTTTACAGCCTCGCAGTCTCACACAGCATTTTACACAGTCTTACTCATCGCTGTTCCTGTTGAGCTCTCCACTTTTCTTAACCTATCTGATAAAACATTACAAAACCCCCCACAAAACTTAAATGTAAACTGCGTTTTGATGAGAGCTGAATTTCACACCTCACAGTCATCTGCGTTCTGGTGTGGAAGGCAAGACCGAAATTGCTGCCATTCCCAAAATTTTGCCACGGCAGCACAACCAAAAAAAATAAATAAATAAAAAGGAAGACAACTGGGTGGCCACAGATGTACATTTCAGGAGGGAATGGGGGGAGGGGGGACATGAATCTCCCCCAACATAAAGAAACATCAAATGAGTCCCCTCAACAGTTTCATTTTGTATTGGCCGGAACTGCTAGCGTCCCCCATTGTTGTTGCCCCCAACCCCCACCCCCCCTTCAGCTGAAATGAAATCTAACATCTTGGACCAGACAGACTCTGAGACACGTGCAGTACCTGGCTCTGACCAGCAGAGGGCGACATACTTCTGCCGTTCAGGACGCTCCTGGAAAAGACGGAGGGGAAGGAAGAGAGAGCGTTTGTTGTAAATTCCTATTAGCAACGGCTGAGTGGATATTTCGGCCCTGAGAGAGGACCACCACCGGAAGCCATTAATCTGCCTCCTGGGCCGCTCGGGTTCGAGAGTCCCGCACATGAAGGTAAAACCCATTCGCACGTTCTGGAAGACAACCGCGGGCGAGACTCACGAGGGGAATTCAAACGAACAACCCGTTATATATTTTTCTACAACTGCAGGCCAGCGCTAACACATTCTTTCCAGTGAAAGAAATGTCACCTCTGATCACCTGGCTTTTCTGCGTTCGGTATACTCAGTGTGAGTGTGTGTGTGTGTGTGTGTGTGTGCGCGTGTGCATACCTGCTGAGGGCACTGTGTCTATGGGAATCGTCTGTCCGCGTGTCTCTTGCCTTCACAGGAGAGCGCTGAGAAGCATATGACAAGAGTCAGGAATACAACGACCTCACACACACTCATGCGCGCATGCATACACACACTCACACACACACTCACGCGCTGACACAGATACACACACACACACACACAGGCTCACCTCTCTGGTGATGCGTCGCTCAATGTAGGCCATGAACTGGGAGCTGAGGCTGGCAGGCTCCGCCCTCCGACTCCGCCCCTCATCGTCCTCCTCCAAACAGCTGCTGTCGATGAAGTCCATCTGCTCAAGCTCCGCCTCTTTGGGGAGGCACACGGGGAGACACACAGAGACACAGACGCAGGTCGTTAGTGTTACAGCTGAAGCCAGCAGCGCCCACAGACTGACAGACACTGGAACACACACGTACGATTACACAGTAACGCACACGCACGCACCTACACACACACACACACACACACACACA
>NC_049206.1:5977914-6050414 GCF_013347855.1 Anguilla anguilla
TGGCAGGGAACTGAGCTGGTTCCGACTGGAGAGAGAGGGAGGGAGGGTGGGAGAAAGGGAAGGGGGAGAGAGGGGGAGGGGGGGAGGGGGAGGGGGAGAGAGGGGAGGGGGAGAGGGTGTGAAAGAGGGAGGGAGAGAGGGGCGAATGAGGGGGAGAGAGGGAGAGGGGAACAGGGGGAGGGAGAGAGGCAGGAAGGGAGGGAGGGAGAGGGAGGGGGGAGAGGTATAGGGAAAGAGAGAGGCAGGAAGGGAGGGAGGGAGGGAGGGAGAGGGAGAGAGAAGGGGAAGAAGGGAGGGGGAGAGTGAGAGAGGTAGGGAGAAAAAAGGGACAGAGTTTTTGCAATTCACTTTATTATTCCCCATTAAAAATGTAACAACCACATATAAGTCAAATTTCCTTTATCTGTACTTCTTGCCGTGTCCAGACCTGGAAACAGCAGTCTAAAGATGGGCCTTCAGGGCATTACACAACTCTAATAAACACCTTAGATTTACACCCAATACGCTGGTATTTGACTTGCGTTCAATACCATGTTATAACTCACAGGATCATTGCCCACCTGTTATTCAGACTGAGAGAGAGAGAAAGCGTTCTCATGTGAATGCCTGTGTACATCAGACTGCCTGTAGGAGCGTTTGCATGCATGTTGCAGTGAGTGTGTGTGTGTGTGTGTAAGTGTGTCAATGCGTGTGTGTGTGTGTGTGTGTGAGTGTGTGTGTGTGTGTGTGTGTGTGAGTCTGAGTGCGTGTACGCGCACGTGTGTGTGATTGAGTGTGTGGTACCTGATGTTGAGGTGTGTGAGGGCCTGCAGGTGTGTGCGTGCGTGCGGGTGTGCGGTACCTGATGTTGAGGTGTGTGAGGGCCTGTGTGTGTGTGTGTGTGAGTGAGTGAGTGTGTGGTACCTGATGTTGAGGTGTGTGTGTGTGTGTGTGTGCGTGTGTGAGTGTGTGGTACCTGATGTTGAGGTGTGTGAGGGCCTGCAGGTGTGTGTGTGTGTGTGTGTGTGAGTGAGTGTGTGGTACCTGATGTTGAGGTGTGTGAGGGCTTGCAGGTGTGTGTGTGTGTGTGTGTGTGCGTGTGTGAGTGAGTGTGTGTGAGTGTGTGGTACCTGATGTTGAGGTGTGTGAGGGTCTGTGTGTGTGTGTGTGTGCGGTACCTGATGTTGAGGTGTGTGAGGGCCTGCAGGTGTGTGTGTGAGTGAGTGTGTGTGAGTGTGTGGTACCTGATGTTGAGGTGTGTGAGGGCCTGCAGGTGTGTGTGTGTGTGTGTGTGTGCGTGTGTGAGTGAGTGTGTGGTACCTGATGTTGAGGTGTGTGAGGGTCTGTGTGTGTGTGTGTGTGCGGTACCTGATGTTGAGGTGTGTGAGGGCCTGCAGGTGTGTGTGTGAGTGAGTGTGTGTGAGTGTGTGGTACCTGATGTTGAGGTGTGTGAGGGCCTGCAGGTGTGTGTGTGTGTGTGTGTGTGTCTGTGTGTGTGTGTGAGTGTGCAGTACCTGATGTTGAGGTGTGTGAGGGCCTGTGTGTGTGTGTGCGGTACCTGATGTTGAGGTGTGTGAGGGCCTGCAGGTTGATCAGGCTCTCAGGCAGGGAGCGCAGGCAGTTCTGATACAGATTCAGACTCTCCAGGGACACAAACATGCACACCTCCACCGGCAGCTCCGGCAGACGATTCCGCGACAGATCTGGAGACAGGGGGGAGAGAGGGAGGGAGGGAGAGAGAGAGAGGGAAAGAGAAAGAGAGGGAGGGAGGGAGGGACAGAGAGGGAGGGAGAGAGAGGGAGAGGGAGAGAGGGAGGGAGAGAGAGAGAGAGAGAGAGGGAGGGAGGTAGAGAGGGAGGGACAGAGAGGGAGGGAGGGAGAGAGAGAGAGGGAGGAAGGGAGGGAGGGAGAGAGAGAGAGTGAGAGGGAGGGAGGGAGGGAGAGACAGAGAGGGAGGGAGAGAGAGAGTGAAAGGGGGAGAGAGAGAGAGAGAGAGAGAGAGAGAGAGAATGGGAGGGAGGGGGAGAGAGAGAGAGAGAGGGAGTGAAGCAGGCCGGCTGGCTGGCACAGGCAAACCTGGCCAGAGACTGCAGGCTCTCTGGTGCCCGTGAAACCAAAAAAATTTCAAACCAACTGACATTCTGCAGGAGTACCCAGCAGCACCTACGCCCAGGTTACAGGAAACCAGAACGCCCTCCTCCCGTCCCAAACATGACTCATGCAGGGAAGACGTCACATCACAGTTATCACAACGGTACATCTACCTGTGCGTGTCTGAAATGCTTGCGTCTTTGTCACATCACAGCTCATACTTGCGCAACCATGTAATTAGCCATTATACATGAAGACAATGCACACAATGGCAGCGCCGCTACGAGTGTGCTCCTGCCAGGAAAGGACCGCTGATCTGACATCAGGTCAAATTTTAAGAGGGAAAGAGGCGTTGATGGATGAGAGAGAGAGGGAGAGACAGAGAGAGAGAGAGGGAGAGGGAGAATGCTCCAGGACCTGGCAGGACGGCGAGTGGTTTACATTCTATTGAAACTCAAAAATATTTATAACGGATTCTACAAAGGGATACACACACACACAAACACACACACACACACACACACACACAAACAAACAAACACACAAGCAAGCAAACACACACACACACACACACACACACAGAAGGCAGGGAGCTGGTACAGCTGCCGGTGAGATCCGCGAACGCCGTGCTATCTTGACAGCCTGTCTCGAACGGGCGGAGCGTAGCGGTCTAATAATACCGCCGCACAGCGCTGCCGGGGGGGTGGGGGGGGAAGTCTGTCTGTCCTGCGGGGGCCCAAGGCTGTCTGTCCTCATCTGCACAAGCACAGCGCAGACTGAGAGCCAACCTGGGACAACCAGAGAAAAACAAGATAACACCTAAACTAGCACAAGGGGGGCGGGGGGGGCAAAAGTGGAGGAAAAAGTGGCACCCACTCCAAACAGGCTCATAAATTCAAAACAAGACGTGAAAGAGCGTTAAGATATTTTTATTTCTGTCTGAGGATTAATTTTTTTACTCCGAGTTAATCACTGTTTGTAGCGTGTGTGATGTACTGTACTGTGTGAAGCTGTAATGTATCTGTGTATAATGGTTAAAAGCAAGTGATGCATTGTGCTGTGTGAAGCTGTAATGTAGCTGTGTGTGACAGTTAATGGTGTGTGTGATGCTGTAATGTAGCTGTATGTGATGGTTAATAGCGTGTGATGTATTGTACTGTGTGTAATGGTTAATAGCGTGTGATGTATTGTACTGTGTGTGATGGTTAATAGCGTGTGATGTATTGTACTGTGTGTGATGGTTAATAGCGTGTGATGTATTGTACTGTGTGTGATGGTTAATAGCGTGTGATGTATTGTACTGTGTGTGATGGTTAATAGCGTGTGATGTATTGTACTGTGTGTGATGGTTAATAGCGTGTGATGTATTGTACTGTGTGTGATGGTTAATAGCGTGTGATGGATTGTACTGTGTGTGATGGTTAATAGCGTGTGATGTATTGTACTGTGTGTGATGGTTAATAGCGTGTGATGTATTGTACTGTGTGTGATGGTTAATAGCGTGTGATGTATTGTACTGTGTGTGATGGTTAATAGCGTGTGATGTATTGTACTGTGTGTGATGGTTAATAGCGTGTGATGTATTGTACTGTGTGTGATGCTGTACCGCAGGTGACGGCTTTCCCAGTCAGGGCCTATATTTATCCCTGCAGCTGCGCTAAGGGATGCAGGAAGCAGCACCGACCCGCGACACGTCTGCTTCCTGTACGGAGCTCTCCCACCGAGACGCGCCACTCTCAGAAAACACGTGCAGAGAGAGAGAGACACACGCACACGCACACACACACGCACACGCACGCACGCACGCACGCGCACACACACACATGCGCAGACACATACATGCGCGCACACACACGCATGCGCACAGACACACACACGCGTGCACAGACATACACACGCGTGCACAGACACACACGTGCACACACACACGCATGCGCACAGACACACACACGCGTGCACACACAGACACGCATGCGCACAGACACACACACGTGTGCACAGACACGCACATACACACACACACACACATGCGCACAGACACGCACAAGCACACCACACTCGTGTGCGCGCACACACACACACACACACTCACACAAATATATAGAAAATCTCACCCACACACGCAGCACACATGCACGCACACACAAATACACTCACACACACGCGCAGCACACACACGCAGCACACACACAGCACACAAACACACGCTGTAATCTGGTATCTTGTCACGCCCCTCCGTTCTCACACACACACGCAGCACACACACGCTCACATGCACACAGCACACAAACACACGAACACACGCTGTAATCTGGTATCTTGTCACGCCCCTCCGTTCTCACACACACCTTTGGCGTTTTCCCACCTCATAAAATAACTTCAGAGCACGGCACTACCTCAGCTGGGACAGCCAGCACTTGTACACTTATAAAACCAACTAACTGTGCAACACTCCACTTCATTGTTTAGTGCTAGTCAGTACTTTGCAGGACTGTGAAATTACTGGTGGACCTTTACAATTTCCCCATTTTATTGAAGTATTGAGTATTTCTGGCCAGAGCATAGCTGATGCTGCTTTGAGGCAAACTGAAACATGAACACACACACAAACCCCGAAAAACGTACTCATACACACACACACACACACACACACAGGGGCAATTAGATTAATTCATCCCTCCTCTTCCACTCTCTGTCCTTCACACCATCCCTCTCTCCATCGCACACCATCGCTTGCTCTGTCCAGACCAACAACCTTCCTTTTAAAAACTTAACCTTTTTTTTTTTTTTTACTTGCACCTTCCATTACCCAAGGCCATAAGTCTGAAAGGGATGGTTTTGCGTCAAAGTAGCCAGGTTTGTAACCAGAAGGTTGCAGGTTTGAAATTCTGGTGAGGCACAGTTGCTGTACTGTTGTCCAAGGCACCATAATGCTCATTCTATTAACAAATTAATAACCTGTCAAATGCAAAATATCTCCGACCTGACAAGACAGAAGTCCGAAGGAAATTGATTCACGGCGTATTTCATGCGTCTGCGAGAACACTGCAACAAGTGCAACGAGCAATCCCATTTACATGACAGAGCAACGTGGACTCGGCAATGACGGTTTTGGAGTGACAGGAATGACGGGCTGTGGGCACTGGAATCACTCAACACTTGAGCGCGCAGACGCAGCCCTGCACAGACAACGGACGCGCAAAAACAAACTTCAAATTTTCTGTGGCACTCACTCGGGGATATGCACACAGACGACGTCAGCATCTGAAACCCGTAACGCTGCTAACTTCAATGTTCGCATTTCAATTAGTTTCTAATGCTAATTAGACAGGGTGTTGGTCCACACACTTTAAGGCAACGTTATAGGAGCCGCCGAGCGCAACGGGACTGCTCCCACAAGCGAGCCGCAAGACAATACAGCAAAATGTCTTGTTTACAATGACTCTGATCCCTGTACACACAATTCAACTGCACAAACAAAACACACTAGACAAGATGAGCTGCTAACGTACGCGGCGTACAGAACTCCACAGTCAGAGTTGTTACTTTTTTTTCACTTTTGCGCATAGCTTCTGATTTGCTGGATACAAACAGCGCAGCTAAGCAGCAGTCAGGAATGTTCTTTTCCGCATCTTGATAATCAGCTATCTCCGTGACTGACTGACTGGTTTGGCACCCGAAGACCAAGCCGTCGTTATCAAACCAAAGCCGAAACGTTTCCTCTTTCGAAGTGTTACGTTTTGCTCAGGCTCGAATCATGCTCGCCGTAGAGAAACTTCAAAACTTCCACCTCTACCGTCCCGAAGGCGTAAACAGAAACTTGTCCGCCAACTTTCACGCCCGTGTGTACCTCTATCTGCGCTAAAAAACAAGAACCTCTATATACAGACTCCTTGGGCAGAGGTCTAACGGAGAGCTACGCGGAAACCATTAGGGAATGCTGACTGGCTACGTTCTTTAGCTTTCCACACGCTAATCGACTCCCTCCGTAAGTCAACCCCGACCCTCGACCGCTGCATACCGGCCCTTGTCGTGTCGGAGAGGTCGTGGTTAGCGGCGCTCGTCGGGAACTCCTTCAGCTTCCTGCCGCTGAGATGGAGGCAACCGGTGGCCGCCGCTTCGTCCAGTGCCCTGTCAAGAGCACGGTTCCAAGAGGCCGGTCCTGCTGCCCCCAGTCCGTTACCGGCGACTGTCGCCTCTCCGGTACTGCCCACCGTAAAGTTGGGGCCGGGGCTCTCCGAAGACAGCAACACCGCGGCCGCCATTACACAGCTTAACCACCGTCTCTGTCGGACAGCCGCCCGAATTGTGTGCGCATGCGAAAGTACCAAGGGCAGCCTGAAGCACACAGGGGGGAGAGGCTAGTGTGGGCAGTGCTCATGCGCACTGTGAAAACAAATGGTCTGAAGCGCGCGGCTGGCATAAGACTTGATGTGATTGGGATGGCAGGAATACCATCCGCCAGGTTACGGCGTGGCGGGGCATGCCCAATACTTATATAGCACCGACGGTTTGTACGCTTTTCATAATAATAATGCCGTAGAAAGATTTTTTCTCTCAATAAAGCCGTTACAATGAAAAAAAAAAACGAAGCAATGCATTAAAACGATCCCCTGACTGATTTCCCTTAATTTCTCATAATGTATTAGTCATTGATTGGTTGTACTGAGAAAGTAGGGTGATAAAATAAAACAAAATCAGTGCGAAACTTTGATTTTGTTTCTAGAATGAAAAAACAGTAGTTTCTCAAAACAAAGATCTACACATCCATGGTTTTGCAAACTTGGTACACTACACAAGGGTACACAAAGAATAACAGTACAGGAGACGCCAATTTCTGAAAGAAAGTTGAAAAAGTGGATATTTACCAAAATGAGCTAAAAAGTAAATAATATCGTCAAGCCTGTCACGGCACAAATGATTTGCATACCCAGTTATTTGAGTGTTGTAGTCAAAGTGAGTGGTTGTCAAGAGGAACCATTTTATAGTAGGTCCTCTTTATACAACAGACCTGGGTCTCCATAGGAAACACAGGTTATCATGCATTTGTTCAACGGAATATATGTAGATCGTGCAAAAATATCACGGGTGCTTTACATGAGAGATGTCATTTTAAATTATTCTAACTACTAGCGCACAGTAAAATGTTCAGTGTTAAATCAACGCTTACAGAGTACATATGATCCCTGTTGGACGCATCTATACACTCTGCTAGAGTTTAATAAACACTGGACATTTGACTGTGTGCGCCCTTCAACTTTAACTGCAAGGTAACACCATGCAAATTTGGTTAATATCACGATACGCTGTCAGTGAAACCAAAATAATCATACATGAAAAAAAAGACTCCCTCAAATACGGGAGTAAGTCTTCATGCTACATTATATAAGATGGATTTTGCAGCTGTGGTCGAAGTTACATCACTTCCTGTGGGGCGCAAATGGATGCAGACAAAGGCTAAAGCAAAAACAACGCTAAATTGGTTTGAGTTCATCAGAGGGCCAAGTGAACCGTGCTAGTGAAGTCCAGCCAGGAGCCAAATATGTTACGCGTCACAAAACCACAAAATATATCCCTGATGATAAAAACGTCACAGGGCAAAAGCAGTTAAGACTCACATTCATCCACATTTTCAGTGAAATTTTGGTTATTCTCTCTCAGTATCTGCTGAAGATCGTGCATTTTGAAAAAAAAATCACAATATTTTCTGATATTTTTGGAAAATAACAGCAAAGAGTAAGTTGTTGCTAGGACACTCGCAGGGCTTTCAAGCTCAATGACTGGTGACCTTGAGCTGCGGGACTTCATGAGAAAATGTTCTTTTAAAAGGTAGCAAATGTTACTTGAATGAGTGAATGCTGACAGAGTTGACTCGATAATATGTCTTTATGCCTTGCACATCTCAAAACAATGGTTTACTTTTATCATATTAGGCATTGCTTGGCATGGTCAGCTTGCATGAACAAGAGCAGAGGCGCCAGACTGGTTACTGGTTACCCTATTTTCATTAAGAAATCAAGCCAAGCAGTGCGCGCGGTGTTACAGCTTGGTTAAATTTACATTAGATAAAAAGATTTGCATCAACTTCGCTACAATGTTGCAAAAAAATTGCCAGAGAGGCGTGGCGATTATGACATCACTCCGGTTCCAAATTTGAGAAATTGCGTATGGAAAAGATTAAGAAATAGCACAGTAACGGAAATAAGAATGTAATGAGAAATGCGACCAAAACAATAGCCTTCTAGTAACCCTGTCTTCATGTCAAATCAATAGGCTATGAGAATACGTGAATTGGTTAAATGTAATATAGATCTGCGGCTACTTTACAGTAAAAAACTACAACTCCGACAGTGCACTGTACTTGGAGATACTTTGCTTCTGGAACGCCCATGCGCGTTCCTTGCGGACGTAGCCGGTGTATCATGGCGACATATGTGGATATTCTGAGGAGTGAGTTTCCAGAAATCGATACAGAAGTCTTCGATTATATCACTGGTAAGTCGCAGGAGGTGATCGGATGTAAACTGACAGGTTCCGCACGTTCCGGAATGACTGTCATACACACATGCCATGTTAAACTTCACTAAAGAAACGAACGAACAGTTTGAGATGAAACTGTCTCGGTCGGATCGTAGCTAGCGTTAAGAAAACGGGAAAGGTAAGATGAACGTGGTAACAGCGGCGCTATATGTGCTTAGTTGGTAGTAAATCAATAGTGTGGGACTACTGTTCCGTGCCGTTCGTGTCTCAGTAGCTGAAGCGTAAAAGTGTGTTGGGACGCCAGCGGTGACTGGGGTGTATGTAGCCTCAGATTGCCACTCGGTCCTTCCGACTGCTCTACCACGGTGAGATTACTAGCCATCCATTTCCCGCAACAAACACTCCTAAATCCCTTTTGGACAACAGTGACGATTGAGATCTCGAGCTATCGCGAATATTACTGCGCATGATGAATTTGTCGCAGAGCGAATACGTCACACAAACAATGAGTCATCAGTTGTAATTAGTGTGACTCCCTACGGAGTTTAAAAGTGTGCCCCCCTGTCGTCTCGTGTGCGTGCTCGTCAGGCGTGTTGGACTGTGGCGGGGCGGATTTTGAAGATGGGGAGGAGGTCTTTGAGGCGATCGGAGGCGTGTTGCAGGAAGTGTCCGCGGACTGTAAGAACGAGGAGGACGTCCGCGACATCTGCCTGCAGATGTTCAACACTCTGAAGCTGTGAGTGGAGCCTCTGTCACGATACCACCACAACACATTGTTCCCCCTAAAATCGCCACCCCACTTTTTTTTGGGAATAACTGCTCCTCTTTCTCCATCTCATAAATGTCTGCTCTCTCTTCACCCCGTCAAAAAAACACCTGCCCCCCTTCTCATGTCTTTGTCCCCTCAGGAATAACTGCCCTCTTCTTTGTGCCCCACTCAGGAATAACTGCTACGCTCCTCAGAAGCAGGTCCTTCTAGATGCTCCGGTGCAGCTGTCTCAGATCTCTGCGGAATACGGTAACAGCCCGCACCCCTGGGGGGGGGGGGGGGGGGGGGGGTGGTCGTCTGTCTATCATCCCACACATCACTGCTCAGCACATGCGTATAATTCTGGTTCTCTCCCAAATGCCCCAGGGGTAAACCTAGCTGTGAACGGCTGCGCCCCCCCCCCCCCCCCTCCCATTACGGAACACTGCACACCACCCTGCTGAAAAAGATTCAAGCTTAAACCGGCCTAAAGCTGCTCAGACTAGTTTAAGCTGTGTTTCTGACACTTGCAGCTTTGACCGCCAGCCGCTCACCGGCCGACCGGCCTAGCGCAGTCAGCTGGTCCGCCAGCTTTGACCAGCTTTGACCAGCTTTGACCAGCTTTTGACCAGCTGGAGAGCAGCGTCACACAGCTGGTGCGTGTCACAGACCAGCTGTGGCCCAGCCGGAAGCGTGTGGGAAAACCCAGCGTATAAACCTCACCCTGAAGCGGCTCAGAATCCTGGCTGGTCGCACTCGCCGGAATTTTCAGCGAGGGGATACGATTAGCCCGGTGAGCTAAAGACAGCGCGTCCACAGCCGAGGGAACTAGACAGCGCTCTCGCCGAAATCTCGAGGGGAGACATTTTGGTTTGCAGCGGACGGGCGACGCCGCTGGTTCCCCGTCGCTGAGCTCCACTGCATTCTCTCTCAGTCTGAGCTTCCGCTGACTGCCCCGGCCGATTGTTCGTCCACGTCGGCTGTTTAGGCCTTGCGTTGGGTGCCACGGTAACCGGGGGGGGGGGGGGATACGGTGACCCCGCTGAGCTATTTTAGCAGGTCTGCGCCCCCCCCACGTAAACATCGTGCCACTTACCCATTTACCAAAAAAAACCCAAACCCATTTACGCCCGTGGGCAACCCAAAGTTGCCAGAGTCCTCTGCCACTCTTTTTCCATCTGTGAACATTTTTCGGATCGTAGATGCTTATGTAAAAATATGGGCATTAATGGGTTAACGTTGTACAACAAGCAAGTAAAATGATGTGATTTCGAGTGCCGCGATGTCATGCCAGCGTACCTCAGATAAAGGTCAACTTCGGCCCTGACCCCCCCCCCCCCCCACCACCTTTTTTATTCCCATCTTGTCTCCTCCCCCCCTCCCTTTCTTTCTTTCTCCTCTGCTTTCCTCCCTTCGCTTTTTTTTCTCTCCTCCAGACAGCGCAGCGAACGACGTCCAGGGCATCTGGAAGCTGACGAGAGGACAGAGCTCGGTGAGGAGCTGAGGGGAAAAATGGCCGCATCTTCCCAGACTGCCTCACTGCCGAAAAGAAAATGGCGACTGGAGAGCGGACCTTTTGTTTTTCCGTGGCTTTGCTGAAAATGCTGGCGACGGAAATAGAAGTGGGGAAACGAGAGCACACGATCGGATACCTGCATCCTCCGTCGTTTTATGAGTTCACAAATGTGTGGGTGACAGATCTGGATGATTCAGGTTATCCTCCTCCATCGTTATCCAGACAAAAAGAGAGGCCTGAAATGTGATTTCCAGACATGTATACAGAGGTATAAAATACTGAACCACTATCCTTTCCTGGTCTCTGCCCCCCCCCTCTCTCTCTCTCTTTCCCCTCTCTCTCTCTGTCTGTCTCCCTCTCTCTCCCCGTCCCTCTCCCTCCCTCCCTTTTATCTCCTTCGCTCTCCCCGTCTCTTGTTCCTCTCCTTCTCTCTCTCTCCCCCCGTCCTATCTGTCCTCCTCTCTTCCTTTCTCCTCTCTGTTTCCCTCCCTCCCTCCCTCCCTCCCTCCCTCCGGTTCTGCTCAGACGGTGGACTCGAAGAAGCTGGAGAAGGCCGAGGCCAAACTGAAGGCCAAACACGAGAGGAGGAATGAGCGAGATTCACAGAAAACACCCGGCCCTCTGTGAGTCATATGTTCTCTCTCTCCCCCTCTCTCACTCTCTCTCTCTCTCTCTCTCTCTCTCTCACACACACACACACACACACACATATGTATATACATCACACACAAACAAACACACACATACGCTCACTCATTCAGTCACTCGCACGTATACACTCGTTTGTATAAATACACACACCCGCGCACACACACACTCACTCATTCGTTCACACACACACACACACACACACACACACACACACACACTCACTCATTCGTTCACACACACACACACACCAGGAGTAAGTAAAACCTAAAGAGCGCTGTCTTAGTGTTTTACATGGCACAGTCCGATCAGCTTGCCAGCGCAAGCCTTTCTCTGTGGGACGCGAGCCAGCCGATATCGGGTTCACTGAAGTCAGGAACGCTTTCATCGCACCGTCCCTCTTTCCCTTGCCGTCAGCGTCCTGGAGGAGGCGTCGGCCAGCCAGGCCAGCAACAAGAAGGACAACCGCGTCGACGCGTCCGGGAGGAACCGCAGCTACGACGTCCGCATCGAGAACTTCGACGTGTCGTTCGGGGAGCGGTGAGCGACAGTCGGCACGGAGACCGGCTCCTTCTCTGCCCGCCTGATTTTACTTCCTCTTCTGAAATCTGTCTCTCTCATCTCTCTCTCTTTCTTTCTCTCGCTCTCTCCCTCCTTTCTATCCGTAGTTAGCTCCTTTTATTGCTTTATTAATTATTCCGGTCTGTTTTTTAACCTATAAAATCGGAAATAAAAAAACTCAAAAATTCAAGAGAGAAAACAGGAGGTGATGGCATACGAGAGCCTCATTCACTCACTCAGTGAGTGAGTGAGTGAGTGAGTGAGTGAGTGAGTGAGGGAGTGAGTGAGCGTGCGTGCGTGCGTGAGTGAGTGAGTGAGTGAGGGAGTGAGTGAGCGTGCGTGTGTGGGTGAGTGAGTGAGTGAGTGAGTGAGCATGCGTGTGTGAGTGAGTGAGTGAGTGAGTGAGCGTGCGTGTGTGAGTGTGTGTGCATGCGTGAGTGAGTGTGTGTGCGCCCACTCTACGGATAGGCCGTAACTTGGGTCAGACGCGCGCAGGCGGTAACGCAGCGTGATGTGCCAGGTCCCTGCTCCAGGGGGCGGAGCTGACGCTGACGAGCGGGCGGCGGTACGGCCTGATTGGCCGGAACGGGCTGGGCAAGACCACGCTGCTGAGGATGCTGGCGAGCCGCAGCCTGCGGGTGCCGGCCCACGTCTCCACCCTGCACGTGGAGCAGGAGGTGGAGGGCGACGACACGCCCGCCCTGCGGAGCGTCCTGCAGAGCGACGGCGTCCGCGAGGGCCTGCTCGCCCAGGAGCGCCGGCTCAACGCCCGCATCGCCGCCGGAGCGTGAGTGGAGCCGGGGTCTCGCGTCACACGACACACACACACCGTCACACAGGCCGCGCCCAATCGGGTCCTCCGGTCACCAGGCTGTCTCCCGGTAACTGACCCGTCTGTCTGTCTGTCTGTCTGTCTGTCTGTCCGTCCGTCCGTCCGTTTGTCCGTCTGTCTGTCTGTCTGTCCGTCCATCCATCTGTCTGTCTGTATGTCTGTCTGTCTGTGCCTCAGGGCGGACGGGCTGGAGAGCGTGCGTCTGTCGGAGATCTACGCCAAGCTGGAGGAGATCGAGGCGGACAAAGCGCCAGCCAGGTGAGCTTGGGCACGAGACACACCTGAGACACACCTGTGCAATGAGACATAGCTGTGTGACTGGACACACCTGTGCAATGAGACATACCTGTGCAACGAGACGTGAGACACACCTGTGCGACTAGACACGCCTGTGCAACGAGACACACCTGTGCAACTAGACACACCTGTGCGATGAGACACACCTGTGCAACGAGACACACCTGTGCGACGAGACGTGAGACACACCTGTGCAACGAGACACACCTGTGCAACGAGACATACCTGTGCAACTAGACACACCTGTGCAACGAGACACACCTGTGCGATGAGACGGACCTGTGCGATGAGACATACCTGTGTGACTAGACACACCTGTGCGACTAGACACACCTGTGCGACGAGACGTGTGGGGGCTTTGGGCGATCGACTGACTCCCTCCTCTCTGCCCTCCCTCTCTCTCTCTCTCTCTCTGCCCCCCCCTTCCCTCTCTCTCTCTCTCTCTCTCTCTCTCTTTCTCTTTCAGAGCGTCCGTGATCCTGGCAGGTCTGGGCTTCACTCCCAGAATGCAACAGCAGACAACCAAGTAGGTGCCCGCCGCTCGAGCCTGCATGTCCCACGCCGTACGGTACGTAGTCCCCCCCCCCCCCCCCCCCCGAGAGGGCAGTTTTAAACGGTGAGGGGAGTGACGTGATGTCACACTTGTGTGTCCCGCACAGGGAGTTCTCCGGGGGCTGGAGGATGAGGTTGGCGTTGGCCAGAGCGCTCTTCGCCCGGTGAGTCATCGCTTACTTCCCGCCCTTGTCTGAGGTAGAAAACGCCCTCTGAGGTACTAACCTGAGCCTGAGGTGGCTAATGTCTTCTCTTTCCCTCTCCTTCTAGGCCTGACCTGTTGTTACTCGATGGTGAGCAGAATTATTTATTTATTTATTTATTTATTTATTTATTTATTTATTTATTTATTTTCCTCCGGTGAACGTGCTTTCGCAAATCGTTCAAAATGAAAACGGATTCAGTGGTTGTATACTCCAGGTCAAGGATGTGATGGTTTTAAAATGCTGTTTTCTATAGGTACTGCATTAACAGTATCTTCTGTTTTTTGTTTTGTTTTTTCTATTTTCTTTCTCTGTCTTCCTCCTCTCCTCTCCTTTCCCACAGAGCCTACTAACATGTTGGACGTGAGAGCCATTCTTTGGCTGGAGAACTATCTGCAGGTATGCACACCTTTGGGCTGATTGACTGATTCCCATTGTACTGTGAGTTGGTCATCTCCATGACACGACATCATAATTTAGAGGCGTTTCCATGCACTAGTGTGTTAAACAGCTGCTGGGTAGTGACGTTGGTTGAAAAGGTGTCAAATGATGAAACCATTTTGAGGTCTTCGGCCATAGGGGGCTCGTTTTAGCATGAAACGTTTGGGGACTCCTACCGTAAAGCCTGCAGTGACCACCTCGACCCCTCCACAGACGTGGCAGTCAACCATCCTCGTGGTGTCCCACGACCGGAACTTCTTGAACGCCGTGGTGACCGACATCGTCCACCTGCACTCTCAGCGACTGGAGAGTTACCGCGGCAACTACGAGAACTTTGTGAAGACCAAGGAGGACCGCCTGAAGAACCAGCACAGAGAGTACGAGGCTCAGCTGCAGTACAGAGAGCACATTCAGGTACGATGCAGACACACACACACACACACACACACACACACACACAAGAACATAGACTGAGTGAGAGTGACAGATATACTTACTGTTTTCCTCTCTCCCTTCCTCCATCTCTCTCTCTCTCTCTCTCAGGTATTCATCGACAGGTTCAGGTACAATGCTAACAGAGCCGCCCAGGTGCAGAGCAAGCTCAAACTGCTGGAGAAACTGTGAGTTCCTGCCCTGCCCTTCCCTCCCTGCTCTCCACAATCCCAGAATGCACCTGTGTCCTCTCTCTCTCTCTCTCATTAAAACCCCACTCTGCTTCCTTTCATTCCAGGCCGGAACTCAAACCCATAGAAAAGGAATCTGAAGTTACGTTAAAGTAAGGCATGAGTCATGAGTATTACACGTATTACACTGAGTATTACGTACAAGTATTACGTTGAGTATTACATACAAGTGTTACGTGGTTTTTGTTGTGTTGTATATAGTGAAGCGTGTGCATCCCTCTGCCGTCTGTCTCCCAGGTTCCCCGATAACTTTGAGAAGCTCTCCCCGCCGGTGCTGCAGCTGGACGAGCTGGAGTTCTACTACAGCCCAGAGCAGCGGCTCTTCGGCGGGCTCTGCGTGTCCGCTGACCTGGAGTCCCGCATCTGCATCGTACGTAACCGGCGGGGACGCCCCCCCCCCCCCCCCGCTAACACCGCCGCTGCTGCTCGTGTGCGTCTGCAACGGCACGGCTGGCGCACTGCAGCTAACGTGCTACGGCTAGCGCACTGCAGCTAATGTGCGTCTGTAACGGCACGGCTAGCGCACTGCTGCTAACGTGCTACGGCTAGCGCACTGCAGCTAATGTGCGTCTGTAACGGCGCAGCTAGCGCACTGCAGCTAACGTGCTACGGCTAGCGCACTGCAGCTAATGTGCGTTTGTAACGGCGCAGCTAGCGCACTGCAGCTAACGTGCTACGGCTAGCGCACTGCTGCTCATGTGCGTCTGCAATGGCACGGCTAGCGCACTGCAGCTAACGTGCTACGGCTAGCGCACTGCAGCTAATGTGCGTCTGTAACGGCACGGCTAGCGCACTGCAGCTAACGTGCTACGGCTAGCGCACTGCAGCTAATGTGTGTCTGTAACGGCGCAGCTAGCGCACTGCAGCTAACGTGCTACGGCTAGCGCACTGCTGCTCATGTGCGTCTGCAATGGCACGGCTAGCGCACTGCAGCTAACGTGCTATGGCTGCTGCTGCTGCTCATGTGCGTCTGTAACGGCACGGCTAGCGCACTGCAGCTAACGTGCTACGGCTGCTGCTGCTGCCTCTGCAGTATTGCGGCTACTGCAGTGCCCATGCTACCATCCTATGGGTACGGTACTACTATGGCTTGCTACTCCTGCTACAGTACTAACAGTGCTAGAGTACTCTGTGTCTCGCTTTCCTCTCTCTCTATCTCACTCTCTCAATTTCAATTCAATTCTCTCTCTCTCTCTCTTTCAGGTTGGTGAGAATGGAGCAGGGAAGACAACCTTGCTGAAGTTGCTGATGGGAGATCTGACGCCTGTTAACGGGATCCGACACGCCCACCGGTGAGTTTTTACACGCCCACATTTGAGTTTGACACGCCCACAGGTGAGCTCGACACGCCCATAGGTCAGATCGATGCACGCGATTAGCCGTACCGTCTCTCTCCTGTGACGCACAGAAACATCTGCCCCGCTCCCAGGATTCAGGCTCTCTCTGTACCCCCCCCCGCCCCCCCCTCGCGGACAGCTGTGTCCGTCCTGAGACCAGCCGGTTGCAGTAATACACCAGTCCCCCCGATGCCCAGTCAGGCCGTGTGGGGGGGGAGGGGGGGTTTTGGTGACTGTTACATTTGGCTCCCTGGGGTCGGTCTGTCTGTCTGTCTGTCTGTGTTTGGCGATGAGTCAGTGACTTTTTCTCGTTATTGTAGTAGATTATAACTGTTTTACTGTTCGTGAACGCCTTTCATGTAAGACGAGTGGCGTAAGAACGGTCTCCCTCGCTTGGAAGCGAGAAGGCGTGAGCTCTTACGCTCGAGGTGTGGGGCATAAATGATGTAATGGTGTGTGTGCCTGTCTGTGTGTTTGTGTGTGTGTGTGTGTGTGTGTGTGTGTGTGTGTGTTTTACAGGAACCTGAAGATTGGCTACTTTAGCCAGCATCATGTAGACCAGCTGGACCTCAATGTGTGTTCAGTGGAGCTGCTACTCAACAAGTTCCCAGGTACTATTTCAGCGCACGCACGCACGCATGCACACACACACACACACACACACACATCTGTGCACGAATATCGACCCACACAGATAAACTTTGGGCTCGCGTCTGATTCTGAACAGATACACATTTTGTAAGTGGTCTTCTCTCCCTTTCCACCCCCCATCACCCCGTTCTTCCCCTACCTCTCTTCCTTTCCCTCCCTCTCTTTCCCTCCCCCTCGCTCCCTCCCTCTTCTTCTTTCTCACTCCATCCCCACTCTTTCTCTGTCTTACTCTCCCTCCCTCTCTTTCTCTCTCCCCCTTGCTCCCTCCCTCTTCTCCCTCACTCCATCCTCACTCTTTCTCTGTCTTACTCTCTCTCCCTCCCTCTCTTTCTCTATCCCTCCCTCTCTTTCTCTCTCCCCCTTGCTCCCTCCCTCTTCTCCCTCACTCCGTCCCCACTCTTGTTCTCTCTCGTTCTCTCTCTTACTCTCGCTCCCTCCCTCTTCCCCCCCCCCCCCCCCCCCCCCAGGCCGGCCGGAGGAGGAGTACAGGCACCAGTTGGGCCGGTATGGGATCACAGGCGAGCTGGCCCTGCGGCCGGTGGCCAGCCTGTCGGGAGGACAGAAGAGCAGAGTGGCCTTCGCCCAGATGACCATGCCCTGGTACCTCAGTCTGTCCGTCCCTGCGTCTGTCCGTGTACCCGCTTTGCCTGTCTGTCTGTCTGTCAGACCTCCAAATCGTCCCTCTGGGTCTTGCCTGTCTGTGACTGTTGTCTGTTTTTAAATAAGTTTATAAATCTTTACTATCTTTCCTCTCCTCTTTCCCGTCGTCTCTCCCTCTCTCCTCCTCACTTCCCCTCAGTCCAAATTTCTACATCCTGGACGAACCGACCAATCACCTGGACATGGAGACGATCGAGGCCCTGGCTAAAGCGCTCAACAGTTTCAAGGTACAGAGTCCAGGCTCTCACCCCTCCTATTTCTTTCTCTCTCTCACACTGTTTCTCTGTTTCTCCCTCCCTCCCTCTCTCTCTCCCCTCCCTCCCTCCCTCCCTCCCCTCGCTCCCTCTCTCTCTCTCCCCTCCCTCCCTCCGTCTCTCTAGATCTCCAGGAGCAGCGTTGGGCAGTCCTGTATTAAGGGATGTATTAGATTAATATTTTTTAGTTTTTATGGTCACTGGGCTGGGATTTCAAGCTCTCCTGGTGTGGTGGAGTGTTTTATTGCCCTGTGCCCAGTAATGGGGGAGTGAGCTTTCACGAACCCCATATTAGGTGGAGCTGTAGTCATGAAGTATTTCTCTCCATGGCAAAGCGCCACGATTGGTTGAAATCAGTGAGTGACTGATGTCATGCGGTAGCCCCTCCCACTCTCCTGTCTCTGACCGTGGCTGACTGTGTTTCTTTCAGGGGGGGGTGGTGCTGGTCTCTCACGACGAGCGGATGATCAGGCTGGTGTGCAAGGAGCTGTGGGTGTGCGAGGGGGGGGCGGTGCGGCGCCTGGAGGGCGGGTTCGACGAGTACCGGGACGTCCTGCAAGAGCAGTTCCGCAGGGAGGGGTACCTCTGAACCCGTGTGCGCGCGCCCGCCCCCCCCCGCCCCCCCGCCCGCCACGCGCCAACGACTTGTCCGCTACGTACGAGGGAACGTCTCCGTAAAATACGCCAAAAATGTTTTTTTTTTTTTTTTTAAACTGCAAAGTTAAAAACTGCCTACAAAAAACTACGGATACGACTGTCCCGACTCAACCCCGCCCGGCAACTCAACCCGACTCGAAACGACGAACGGAACCTGTGACCGCGTGGCCAGCTCGAACCCGACTGCGGAAACCCAGCTACGACGAATCGACTCGACCTCACCTCAGATTTGGCTGCGAATCACCTGAGGTTACACTCCCCCACCCCCCCCCCCCCCCCCAGCACTGTGGTTTGGCCTACGTTCATTCAGAATACAGGAAGAAAGTAGAGGGATTTAAGTGATTTTTAAAAATGATCCCAGATTGGGAGTGCCCCGCAGAGTGGCGATAGTTAGTTAGTTAGTTCAGGTGTAGTCTGAAGAGATGAGTCCTCAGACCATGGTGGAAGTTGGCAAGAACATCTTGGTGGTGGTTGGGGGGGGGGGGTATGGGGGGGGGGGGTGGTTACAGTGCATTTGGATCTCTCTGTGAAGACTGACAGCAGTGGGCAAAAGTCAGGCTTCTCTTTCGAGAACTGAGGTCTTTTGTGTGTATGTACAAGGAGGGGTAGGGGTGTGGGGGGTCGGGGGTTATACAAGGGGCTTGCCATTAAATTGTTTTTACAGTAGGGCTTATGGTGTTCTGTCCCTTCTTAAACTGTCAGTATTCCAGCCTAATGGCCAACGCTCATGTGATGTTTTAATGATGTTTTTATAATGTTGCAGAAAGGTTGCGAGAATCTTTCACAGCATGGGATTCCTTATGGGGCCATTGTAATGCCCTTTAGTCTTGTTCCTGGGACCCCCACCTCAGGTAAAGACAACCCCCCCACCCACCCAAAAAAAAAGACTATGCAGGAGGAAAAGTGCTATACAGACATTTAAGGAGATCAGAAATAATCACGGGAGTCTCATATTTTCACTCTGTAACTTATAAATACCTGATTTAAATGTTCACAATAACAGTGCTAATAAATGAGTACATAGAACTACGTTGGTGGTGTTTGTCGGTTGCGTTACATTCTTTGTTGTGCGTTCATTACACCGACGCCACTGTCACCTGGAAGTGACATCATTTTTAAACCAATGTTTATTCACATGACAAAAAACGAGGGTCCTTCATCAAGTGGATGTCCTTATGAAATGAATTTTTCCGCCACCTAGTGGTAAAGTGAATTACACACAGGATTTATTTATTTATTTATTTTTATTTTTATTTTTTTGGCGGGGGGGAGACACACCCCCCCTCCCTCAGTAAGGATTGGTAACAGACGACTATTTCTAGGACGGCTACTCGATTCGAAGCCAAAACGCACTAAGCATACGAGGAGTGCCCCATATTGTGGCTCACGGTCTACAAATAGCCTACAACTGATGTGTTCTGAAAGATGCATCGATTGTTTTGGTACTGATTGGGACAGTTTTTGGGTTTTTTCGGGGGAGGGGGCGTGGCATTTTTCATTAATCTACTGTTCTCTGTCGTCTTTTTTTAATGGTGAGGCAGTTAGCGGTATATATCCCTTGCTAGATCTGAAAAAAAGATACGTCAATTGTTTTTGTATCCTACTAATTAGGACTGTTTTTGTTTTTGGGTTTTTAATTTTTGGGAGGGGGCGTGGCATTTTAAATAAAACTACTGTTCAAATGTTCTCTGTCGTATTTTTAATGTTGAATCAGTTGGCGCCATATATACATAAAAATGTGCTGAGTAGCCTATGTATATATAAGTCAAGGCTTTTTTGGATAATTTCGACGGGTCGATATTCACGCAGCATTTACAAGGACAATGCTCGATTATTAGCTAGGTAACGTCAGCTATCGCTGGAGGAGACCGACATTGTGCATTTGCAGTAGACCTGACCATTGTTCTTACATGTGGGTTAGCCTGATTGTAACATGCATGGCTGACATATCGACTAAAACATTTAAGTGAATAGTTTCTGAACAGCATAAAAAGACGGAAGATGGGCTAAAGTACACCATGTGCCATAGCCAAAGACAGAATATCGAAGCCTTGTAAAAAAAAAATCAATCAGTGACCAACCCATAAAACCAGTAATGAAAATTCGGTGGTAGGTTATATTTAATTTCATAACGGAATCAGACAGTTTAATCCTGCGCGTAAACTCCAAAAAAACCCAAACAAGATCAGCAAAGCGGCAGACTTGAGCCATTCTGCTAGCATGGACATCCCACAATTTGTGTGTCGGGGGAGGGGGGGGGGTCTCCCACTTTATTGCAAGTTAGATATTTTGTATCATTACTATCATGTCTAACATTTGGTTACAGAACCATGTAAATGTGAAATTAGAAAGGTTTTACTGAATATGATCGTGTGGCAGTTATTTCCTACTGATATATTTGTGAACGTATTTGTAGGCACCCCCCTCACTTGGGTTAAACGGCTCTATTCTGCTAGGCGGAGTGAAGCCGCTAAAACAGCTCGTGCGATACCGAGTGTGGCGTTATGATAATTGTAGCAGGCTTTCCAGCTCATAAAAGTGTGTTGTCTCGGACCCTGATCATTAAAAAAAGTAGAGAGGACAATGACAAATCTTTGATCGCCGATTTATCATCCGTCACTGGGATACTGCCTTTGATTGTTTATTATTTCGTGCATTTAGATCTTTTTTTGTCTTTCAGCAAGTGAGTTTTTCTGTTTTGGTATGGATTAGATAGCTAGCAAGCAAGCAAGCAAGCGAGTGTCAAGTCTGGAATGTCGACACAGCGTGTTGTTTTTGAAAAGGTCATTTAGAGGTTCTTTTTATTGAGATTTTAGCGACCGTACAGTGAATGCATAAATATTATCGCTTTAGTCTACTCGGACGTTGTCGTAGCTTAGACATAATAGCCTATTGCAATGTTAACGTTGAACTAAAGTCATTCCGGAAAGCGCAACTGTGCCTGGGCTCTATTTATTCCTACTCAAACATTTTTGCCTTTTCCTTTGAACTTAATCGTATTTTAGATAAGCACAATACCTTATCCACCGACTTGTCAGATATGAGACACGGTGCAGCCTAGTAGCTATTGTGTCACCACCTGAACTTGCAAAAACTCGGTCTCTAGACCGTGTTCGCTACTTAATCGAGGATCTGAAGTGAGGAACAAACTGTTATGGATCTTCCTTTGGAACTGACAATGATAACACAGGTAAGAAATGTAATGAACTTCAATACGCCTACAGTGATTTTAAAACAATTGGTTGGGGCTACGTTTGGCTATGCGAATCTTTCGTGTCCTGTAGGCTACGCAGAAAAAACCGGTGCACTATGCTCGGGTAACAATATTGACGTTCCACCCGTTTATGTTCGTCGATCACTGCAAGTGTGGCTGATATGCGACCTGAATAACGGGTTTCGAATTCACCAACTGCTGATTATTTGCCTTCTTTTAATTTTGCGTTAAATTGGATAGATTAAGAGGAACTATTAACTAATTCTTTAAATGTGTAGCCTAAGTTAATCGCTCACTGTAGACTTTTTCCTCTAAAAAACCATTAGTATTGTTGGTGTCTGGCGAACATTCATCAAATAGGGATCTGCATTGGTGAAGCGCATAAAAAACAGATAGGATATATCGAATTTTAGATACATTTTTTTAACTGCCTAATTTGTCATTGGGCTATACCGTGGACGTCTCAATAACGACAGGTTAAGTACCATCGTCGCCATCTTTAGAGAAAAGAGGGATTTATGTTTAAAGATGTCAGCAAATGGGAGTAGGCGAGGTTAGGTTTAGCCTAATTGTGTACACAGATACTGGACATGGGTATCTAAGATAATTTAAAAGAATAACAAATAGTCTAAATGACACTGACAACGTGAATGCAAGTGAAGTTTTTGTAGATCTCGACCTCGAGGCTCGAGACCTGTTTCTTTGTGTTAATTTGTCACAAGAATTTTGTTTTAGGACGACTGCCCCCTTCAACAATTCCTTTCCGTATAGTAGCCCACCAAATAGTACTTACGCTGCCACGATGTACAAAACATAAACATATCCTACCATTATAACGCTTTTTAGTTGACAATACCAAAGTAGAGGTAGTAGCTACAGCCTACAGTAGAAATCCTTCCATATAGGCTATAAGTCAAGTGCATGAAAGTATTAGGCGATTGAAGTTCAGTATCTGAATTTCCGTCCAGCTTTTCGGCACGCGCTGAAGACAAAGGACATATAGCTAGCTTCACTTTTCGGGGGGATTGCTCGTCTGCACAAGTCAAGTTTACCCTATAGAATCGTCTAAAAAAGTATTACGTTGTTTTATTTACCGTAGCACACTTTAAAACTGCACAATGTGCTTTCTAGAATCGTCGACTATGCTACTTCTGTTATCTTCTACAACCCAATCGACGATGAAGTCGTTGGTATCTGTACAGAAAATGGCAACAATGAAAGATAGTTGAAGGAAATATGCTTTCTGGTGGTTTATGACTACATTGTATGAAAAAGCATGGACTGTAATTCCGTCACATCGTCGCAAGTTTCTCGACCCGCGCGTTTGGTTCTGACAATTCTCGTTAAAGATCCGTATAGCTATTTGACACACCCGATATCTGAGAAATAACGTAGCCTGCAATTTGTCGCGTTTAACAGAACATCGAGAACCAGTGCATTTTGTTGTAAGCTGATCTAATTTTACTCAGACGGCTCAACGAGAGAAAGTGTGATGACCTCGTATCATTCGACGAAGAGACCTCGGAGAACACTGGCAGCGAATAAGCTGCGACGAAACCGTAACAACCTTCGGTATGAAATACACAAAGTAACGAACAGGTTGTAAATACTGATGCATGAGGTAGCTAGGCTGTGCTTTGCAAGGCAAATTCTTTGAACCTTTGCTTTTTGGTCTAGTATAGGCATTGCCACAGGGTCGTCCGAATTGAATTGAAGCGCGAGAAGGAACACTAAGATTGCAGTTCGCTCACTAATCAGATCTGTGGCTTATGTAACACTTACAGTCCGGGTTTGTTGAATGATGAGTCGCTGCATTGTAAACCCCCCCGCCCCCCCGTGGCTCAGACACCGCCCACCGCGCGCTGCTCGGGTACACCGTGAACGCGCTTTTCTAGAGTGGGACGAGCGAGCTCACGTAGCTTGCTCCTGCGCGCCCCTATATGTCCGCCGTGCTTTGTTAGGAGAAACATGCATGTGCGTTTGACACTTGGCTATGCCATGACTGCGGTTGTTTCGGTGATAATCACGCAGTTGTCACTGGGTTATTTCAACAGCCACCGATGAAGAGGAAGCGTACTGTCGAGGACTTCAACCAGTTCTGCACTTTTGTGTTAGCCTACGCTGGTTATATCCCTTATCCGACAGAGGTAGGCTAACGTTTGCAGCTATCACTCAATTCAACAGCAGTTAGCACACAGACTCGGCACTGCAAAGCGTTTACATTACAGGAATTTTAATGTAAAAGCTAACTTATTATGTTAACGTTTTTAATGTATATCTATACTATTTCTTCGTGCCACTAGCAAAAATAATAAATGACAAACTTGTTATTTTTTGCGTTTATAGTATTTTGCAGAGTTGAATTATGAGTTAAAGTAGGGCAAAGAGATAATTAACTTTCAGGAGAACATACAGTATTTTTATGATAATTAGAATGGCTGGTGCTGAGGCATTTGGAGGCTCGCGGTCTAAAGCAGTCAAATACGCTGTCACTCCAAAACCGTTTGTATAGAGACATTATGTTTCTGGAGTCTGTACAGTATTTTTATTATTTTGTACTGGTACTTTTTTCCTCGAGTGCAATGCTCTCATGTTGCATGCACCACAGGAAAGAGTTCCAATCAAATATTAAACATAGTTTTTGAACAATAAACATAATATACACATGTACAGCATTTAGTTATCACCAATACAATTGTACCTGAATTGTAATTTATGTAAATATCTGAAATATTTTTTATCATGCATGAAAACAGTTTGGGCAAATCAAAGACGTATATTAAAATTAAAATATTTTTAAAAATAGAAATTTACTATCCATTTAATGGACAGATCAGTTAGACCGAAAATGATTTTTATCTCAGCCATTTGGATTTTCAACTGAGCTCTCCATGTTGTGCCAATAACTTTTGTTCTGTCTCCCCCTGCAGGAATGGCAGTGTAATAACAGGTTACCGCGGGACAGCCCACTCCATAGTGAAGGCCGGGCTTCCCCTTCTTCTTCCTCCTCCTCCTCCTCCTCTTCCTCTTCCTCTTTCCCTGACTTGCTCTGCGGCCCTGGTCTGGGAAAAAGGGGCGGAGCAACACAAGGCAAGACGCCCGAGAGCAGGAAGAGGAGGAAGCGCAGGGAGGCCGCGTCGCACGAGGAGCAGAGGCTGGCGAAGCCCCCCAAAACCAAGGTGCCCCCCAAGAAGCTGGCCCACCAGCCGCCCCAGTTCCAGTGGAGGAACGTCGGCTTTCTCCGCGACGGTCCCCGCGCGGGCGGCGAGCTCGCCCCTGCCTTGCCCCTCCCCGGACCCCAGCGCGACGCAAGGGATTGTGGGTCTGCGAACCATGGGCCGAGTCAGCGAACTGGCCGGGGCCCGGAGGACCACAGCACTTTGAGTGAATCCGTGGCGAGCCATGCAGAGAGAACCGTGCCTCCTCCTCCTCCTCCTCCTCACTTCACGAGCCCCGCCCTTCACCCCGTCAGCCAATGCGAGGAGAGGCCTGCCAGTGACATCACCACCGTGCCCAGCAAGGGCAAACAGTGGGAGGGGCCGTGGGACCCGTCGGCCACCAGAAGGACTGAGCGCGTGCGAGAGGGGGAACGAGGGAACGGTGCCCAGGGAGAAGGAGAGAGAGAGAGCGGGAGAGACGGCAGCAGGGTGCAGGAGGAGAGGGGAGGGAGCAGGAGGGATGGGGGGAGGGTGGAGGAGGAGAGCGGGGGAACGGACATTCTGCGGCTGGTGATCGAGAGGTGTCTGGCGCGGCACGCCCTTGACGACCAGGACACTGGTTACCATAGCGACGGCGGTAGCGACATGGACGCGCGCTCGGTCACTGCCTCCGGTCAGTGCTCCCTTTCTTTCTTTCTTTCTTTCTCCACCTCCTTTTATACCTTCTCCCCCCCCTTTTTCTATCCCTCCTCCCTCTCTCCTCCCTCTCTCACTTTTGTGCTTGGCAGTCTCTGCTTCCTCCGCCCGTATTCCACCCATCTCGCTGCGCGCACCTAACTGTAACGGCAGGTGTTAATCCTCAGCTCAAACCTGTTTACTGGAACGCATTGGGTTACTGTTTATATAGCGCCTTCCGTCCCATGATCAGGAAAGTGCTTTACAGGGAAGGAGGGGGAAACTCATTGCAACTCCATCTCTCTTTTGCTCAATTGATATATAAGATGTATTTTTTAAATTAATGAATATGGTTATATCACATTGCATTATTTAATCTCTCTTTTGCTAAATTTATCGATCTATAAAATTTCTTGTTGTTAATGGATTGGGCGGTATTATGACACATTACGTTATGTATTTGCTTAACAGGTGCCTTTACCCAGAATGACAGTTTCACATGCTGTCCCAGTGGTGCAGCTGCATATATACTAAGCGCATTCAGGCTAAGTCCCTTGCTGAAGGGTACAGCGCTCCACAAGGGATTTGAACCTGCAACCTCTGAGTTCCCTGTTACATTTGGAATTTTGTGTAGTTTATTAGTCTAATACAGTGGTCTCCAACCCTGGTTCTGGAGAGCTACAGGGTCTGCTGGTTTTCATAGTGACTCTGCACTTCATGAATCAATTAGAGGAGTTGATTACACAGTTAACTCAACTCACCTGGTGTCTTGGGTCTCAGTTGGGTGCTGATTTTAAGGTGAAAACAAAAACCAGCAGACCCTGTAGCTCTCCAGGACCAGGGTTGGAGACCACTGGTCTAATATTATAGCGTGAGTTAGCATGGACGTTGACAGTCTTTTCATGCTGTGTTCCAGCTAACAGTACAGAGGACATGTCTGGCAGTCAAAGTCAAATGGAAGGTAAGTGGTCTTCTCACTCACATACTGATTGGCTGATGAGGGGGTTAATTTAATAATCGATTGGGTTAATTTAATAATAGATTGGGTTAATTGAACAACTGATTGGGGTAATTGAACAATTGATCGGGGTAATTGAATAATTAAGAGCAAATGTTGGAATGAAATACTGAAACGGTCACACGCCCCTACTCTACCCTGTCCTTATTCAGTAAGGAGTCAGATGGGCAGGGGTTCTGTACTGGGGTTTGGTCGTCCTCACGGTTCGAGTTTCCCTTTCTACCCTCTCTTCCCCCAAATCAGAGGAGGACTCCTGGGACCTGATCACCTGTTTCTGCATGAAGCCCTTCGCGGGACGTCCCATGATAGAATGCGGGGAGTGCGGCACCTGGGTGCACCTGTCCTGCGCCAAGATCCGCCGCACCCACGTGCCCGAGGTGTTCACCTGCCAGCGCTGCCGCGACGCCAAGCAGACCATCCGCCGGTCGGGGCGGGCGCGGTCCGGGCCCCGCAAACGCTTCAGCGACTAGCGCGCCTGAACCCCCCCGCGCCTGTACCCCCCCCCCAATGAACCTCTGAACTACGGCTCAGCAAACCCCCCCCATCCTGGACCGTTCCTCAGCAAGCACTGGTGCCCAATCGGGAGCCTGGGAGCGGCATGCAGGTTTTCGTTTCAGCCAATCACCGCACCTGCTGATTTCACCCTGAATTCACACACCTCCTACCATAGTGGAGGGAACCAATTGGTGGAATCGGCAGGTGCAGCGGCTGGTCGGCGTGAAAAACCCGCAACCCCTCGGCCCTCCGTGGCACATGACTTTGGCACCGCTGACTTTCACCAGACACGCGTTACAGCAGGGCTGCCCCGCCCTGTTCCTGGAGATCTACCGTCCTGTGGGTTTTCACTCCAACCCTAACAAAGCCGCACCTCACTCAACAGCTAGAGCAGGGCTGTCCAACCCTGTTCCTGGAGATCTACCATCCTGTGGGTTTTCACTCCAACCCTAACAAAGCACACCTCATTCAATAGCTAGAGATCTCATTGACTCATAATTAGTCTGGTGTGCTAAAGTAGTTGAAATGAAACCCTACAGGACAGTATATCTCTGGGAACAGGGTTGGGCAGGCCTGCATTGCAGGCGCTCATACCCAGAGTGACTTAAACAGCTGTTGTACCTTTTTTACCCAGTATCCATTTCTACAGCTGGATACGTCCTGAAGCAGCTCTGCTTCAGTGCCTAATGCTCAAGGGTATGGCATGTGGCAGTGTCCTGCGTGGGAGTCAAACCTGCAAACCTCAGTTCCTTACTCATCACACTGCGCCACCGCCCGAATACACTGCATTTAATTGATTGATGAAAGCAACTGACCGCAGAGTAGACTCACCTTATCCGGCTTCCTGGTGCAGAACTGGACGTCGATTTCAAGGTGAAACGACCAAACCCTCCCCCCCACCGCGTTGCCAGATATGCGGCTCCGGGGCTCCTTCAGTCCTGGAATTTTGAACTCCTGGAAGTTCCAGCTGGCAACAGTATCTCACCTGCTTTTCTGTGCTCAGATTTGGAATGTCTTTGCTTCAGCAGCTGAGAGATGGAACTCTCGGGAGTTCGGAATAGGTTGTGAATGGATCTCTGCCGGGCGCTGAGAGTATTAACTCGGACATGCAACAGACATCGCTCTGATGGGGGGGGTTCCTTGTTTTGGGGGAGGGGGGGGGGCCCCGCTCCCCTATGTTTTTTTAATTATTTTTTTTTACATTGATCTCCAAAGATCTCTATGCCATTGTTCAGGGGGGGTGACTTTACTGCTCTGCATAGTGCATTACCCCACATTCTGTAAATATCAATACCCAGCTGGATTTTAACCAGACAGACTGGCAAAGCCCTGCAGGCTCTTATCGTACTGTGCGGCAGCATCCGATTGGACAAGGCGGGCCCAACATGTATGTGCGCATCATAAGGAGTCTTCCAGTCGCTATGGTGCTGCCTGACAAGGAGAGATTCCATTGGTCTCTGAACCACCATGCACTGAAGGGCTGGCCTTTCCTCCTGTGTCTGTGACCTCTGACCTTTTCCCTACCCCTACCACCACCACCACCACCACCACCTCCTCCTCCTCCGAGCCACTCCAGTATACAGGGGAGGCCTGAGAATGGGGGTGTGGTCACAGAAGTCGCTCAAATGAAATTGGACAGATGAGTTTTGAGAGACCGTTTTAAGGCCTGGTTCTCAGTCTCATCCAGTTTTGCACTGTACAGTGCAGCTCTCCCTCTCTGTTCTCAAGGTGAACATGTACAAAGAAAAAAAAAACCCCTGTAAATAGTTTTTGTTTCCAGTTCTTAAAAGTTCTATAAATAAATAAAAAGTGACAAAAAGAGTTGGTGTTTGGGCTGTGGATTGCAATGGGTGGCGCAGGGCTTACAGTTAGCTGTGGCGGCAATGTCCCTGTTGAGTTAGCAATAACTCGCGTGCCAATAAATCAGCAGGAAGCAGCTTTTGATAAGTTTTCCAGCACCAGAGGCAAATATGCAGGTTTTTAAGCTTTAAAAATGGGGCAGAGGAACAGCGTTCCCCGAACATTGCGTCCATTCCCAGTTCTCATTTCTACCAATAACTGACAGGCCACATGGTGGGGGGGGTGGGGGCAAAAGGGGTGAAATTGGGACAAGAGCAGGGGGGGGGGGGGGGGGGTCTGTACCATGGAGCAGGATTACGGAGCTGAATATAACTGCACGGAGTAAAATCCGGAACCCATCCAAATCTGGAACATGGACAAAAAAAAAAAAAAACCCCACACCACACACACAGTTCTAGGTTTTATTCAGTGCAGTTCCAACCAGCGCTTTCATTCTTTGTGAAATATCCACCTAACTCCGTAATCAGAAGGAAAACTGCACATTAAAATCCAGAACTCCTCTTTACTTCGGTCCGTGTTCCAGGTTTTGGGGGGTCCTGGGTTTTACCCTCTGCAGTTATCCCACCCATCCAGCCCCCCACCGACACATGGGACACCAAGTTTCATCTGAACTGGCCCAGAGCAATTCAGTAAAGCCCAGTGATGCAGCACACGCATGCCACAGATTTCCATTCCAAAAAAAACCGCAGTACCTCAGCTGCTCGGAGGATCACATGACCACAAAGTCCTTAAAATATATCCATTTATTTATTCAATTTTACAAACATTTTATTTTACTTTTAAAACGGTTATTTTTTTCCCCCCAATTTTTTAAAAAAAGTACACACTTTGCAACGTCCAGTACCGGAGTCAAAGGTGTCTTGCCAAAGAACGGGACACAATACAATGGTAAAAACAGTAACAGAATAGACAATATCCCCCATATTATTAGTGGGTTATGAAGACACACTGCCTTCCACATACAGTACAACATCGTACATACATGGTATACAAGCAATCTTCCCTTACCATGTCACTAGTGCGAGTTGCAGCACTGTCAATAGGACCAACACCGATCTCACCACCCACATTTTATCTTTCCAAATGCCTCGGCCGGGGGTGGGAGGTCAAAGGTCAGTGGTGATGACTGGAGTGACCCCGTGGATGAGCAGGGTGGGGCCCAGGTCCCGGGTCAGCAGGTCCAGCTGGCGCAGATAGGCGGGGTACCTGCGGGTGTCGGCGGGCGGGCGGGGCAGGTAGAGGAAGCGCACGGCAGGGGGCGGGTGGGCCTGTCCCAAAACCAGCTGGTTCACCGCCTGCAGGTACTCGTCCGTCAGCTGGGCGGCGTTGCTGGGGAAACCGCCCGCGTAGCTGCCCAGGACGTCCGCCTCTTCCTCCTCGTCGTCGTAGTGCTCCTCCTCTTCCTCGGGCGCCCGCCCGCCCCGGCGCTGCCTCTGCCAGTGCAGCGCCACCACCCGGTCCCAGGGCACCGTGTGGATGTCCGCCTGGATCCGCAGATCGCGCAGCAGCTGCTGGAGCTTCCCCTCCGGGCCCGGCGGGCTCCGCCCCTCCTCCACGCACAGGAAGAGGCGGAGTCTGGCCCCGCGCCACGCCCGCACCATGTTGAGCACGCAGGCCAGCTGCAGCAGGAAGAGGCTGCAGGTGTCCACGTAGCTGCTGCTGTCCGGGCGGAGCAGGTTGAGCGGCCACACGTCCACGTGGAGCCCCGCCCCTCCGCCACGCCGGCCCAGCACCGCCGCCCGGTCGAAGCGGCAGAAGTAGCGGGCCAGCGCCACGTTCTTCAGCATCTTCACCGCGTCGGCGATGACGGCGACGTACTCCTGCGGCCCCAGGGCCCGCCCGCCGGCGCCGGCCCCGCCCTTGTCCCGCAGCGCCGGGAAGTGGAAGGACAGCGGCTCCTCGGGGTCCTTGGGCGGGTGCGGGGTGTCCGTGGAGCCGCCTGCCGGCAGGGCGTGGTCCAGCAGGCTGTCCTGAGGGGGGCAGTCGTCATAGAAGCCCAGAACCAGGGTGTTGGGCTTCATCCCACCTGCAGGGGGCGACAGAGGAAATCTGGTTTTGGCACCAAGCGAGCACTAATCACTGACCAATACATCGACTAAAATAGCTGAATGACTATGCGACATGACAACTCAAGTGCACTCAAGCATATTGTGAGATATTTAGCCACAAAACCCCACTACAAGGGTCATTTTAGGAGCCTTAAAATGTAAACGCTGGGGTACCGCTCCGAACAGGGATCTATAATCCCAGTCCTGGAGAGCAGGATTCCTCCTCCCCTGCCCCCTCTTAAAAAGGCAGCCAATTTAGACCCAAGGACCAGGTTAGGTGTAATCAGCTTTATTTAAAAAAAAATAAAAAAAATAAAAAAATTAAATAAAAAAAACCCCAGCAAAGTTTCAGAAACTGCCCATTATGCTACTCATTCAACAAGGCCTACCAATTTGATTTCATTAAACAGCCAGCAGGTGGCACCAAACTGGGGCATAATGTCATTGCTGGAGTGATTTGAAATCCTTTCCCCAGTTAGCCTCTGGATATGCAGGTTCTCTTCATTACTCAGAACTGAAACGATCAATTTAAAGAGGACGATTACAGGTAACTCACTTCACTGCTTGAGCTTAAAGTGGTTGATTTTTTTAAAAAAAAGATGGAAAACAAAAGCCAGGATTACCCCCTTTGGCCCGCCAGGACCAGGGGGGGGGGGGGGTCAGAACGGTTGGTGTGGCAACAGGTCAGTGAGCGAGTGACGCAGTGAGAAGATGAGACAGTTAGCATCAGGCTCACCCAGGCCAGAGATGAACAGCAGGTGCTGAACGCCGTGTCGGACGGAGTCGGACAGCGTGAGGTTGACGAAGGCCTTGACGTTGAGTCGGTCGACCAGCGAGAGCCAAGAATCGTAGCGCGACTGCAGCGGGTCGGAGGGGAGGGTATCTGCGGGAGAGCGGGCGGACAGACAGACAGACAGACGGACACGGATGAGTCTCGATTCTTTGCCTGTGTTGATCTCCGCTCCTCTGCAGGACAACGGCTCCTCAAAGCCCGTCCACCACGTCCAACCGACCCTCCGTCCGCTCAAAGCCACAGAAGCCCCTCACAGAGCTTCAGAGTTCGCCCGCACCCGCTCTGTGCACTTGCCCACTTATCGAGTGCGCTCACACCATACTGCTCAGGAATTAAACCACCATTTCGGTCCTGCAAATGTGACAGGAAGCGTCACTGACATTTTCCCTTCAACCACAACGTGACCACGTGAGCGTGGCTATGCAAGGGTGGAACGTCTCAGGACTTTTCCACAGTACGGTTGGAAATATATATATATATATATATATATATTCGTTTTTTTTTGCATACTGCCCATTGTATACTAAAGTAATAAAATGCACAGCATGCTCAGTAGACAGTACATACTTTGAGGACACAAGAGTAGGCAGGTCAATTTAGACAACGCCCAGCTCTACCACCCCCATGTACCCCACCCTCATCCTGGCACCCAAGTCCCCCTAATCCCGCTCCCCCTCCCCCCCTCATACCCAGGTCTCCCAGCTCCACGTGCCCCAGCACGTAGAGCCCGCTCTTCTTGATGTCGTTGATGAAGGTGATGAGGCCGGTGCTGCTGCGGGGGTTGGCCACCATCAGCAGCACCTGCGGTCGCCAGAACTTCACGTGGTCCTTCCGCACGTCCAGCATCAGCAGGTACTTGCGCACCTGGAGAGTGGGGGGGCCAAAAACACAATACATGAAAATAATCTGTGAAAGCACTCCCTTAGTCCCTTAGAGTGGGAGCAAGCCAAGATGGCCACCTGCCCCTGTCTGCAAGTCTACCTGGTGGAAGCTGAGGACCTGGCTGCTGTGTGCAGGTGAGAGTACCTGGTGGAAGATGAGGGCCTGGCTGATGTAGCCCCAGCTGCTGGTGGGGGACAGGTAGTGGATCATCAGCAACAGGAGCAGCATGAAGGCGATGCTGGCCGAGGCGTAGATGGCGTTGATCAGGAACATCATCACCACGCATCCCACAATGCCCAGCACGCAGGTGTGCCAGGTGAAATACCTGAATGTCGGCCTGGGGGGTAACGTCAGGGAATCTACTTTAGAACAGGCAAATCTTAAACACCGGGATGGGAGTGGGTCAAACTAGGTTTGAGATCAAGGCTGAATCCAAAACAGCTTACTTGCCTACTATTGAGCAGGCAACTTGTATATTCGATGGTAGGCAAGTAAGCAGTTTCAGACACAGCCCCAAGTTGGCCACAGGTCAGAGGTCAAGGGTCAATACCTGAAGTTGGGAGCAGAGGCCCACTCGAGAGCCAGGCAGGCCAGGTCAACGGCTGCGTAGACCAGCAGGAAGAAGATTGTCACAATGCTGGCGATGGTGTTCAGCTTCCCAGCAAACAGAACCAGCTGGAAGGAGAGAGGCATCTTACATTTCAACTCCTCAATTTTCAGTTCTCTTCTCTCAAATCTCTCAATGAATACAAAAAAAAAAAAAAAAAAAAAAAAAAAAACAAACAAAATAAGTAAAAATTAAGTACTCAAAATCAAATGTTGAATGCTCTGTTGCGGCTAAAAAGCTACACAGCACATCAGTTACGCTTTTTCCCAAAGCACTGCCAGTGCTTTTCCTCAGGTTCTTGTGAAGTTTCTCAGCCAAACTCGGCACTTAATTAGCCGCCCCGTAGCGGCGGTCGTAACCGTTGCCGACGGCACCGCAGGCCAACTAGCGCCGCGGCGTCGACAAAACCCAACGAAACGAAAAGCAAACGACTCGGGCAAACGTCGCGGAAGGTTGTGAACCAGCTCGTTTTACTAGAGCAAAGAGCTAGTGTAGCCCTGCAGCACTTGGGGACACAAAGGACACACCGAACATCAACTTTGGTTTTCCAAGCAGCAGCAGCAACTTAAACCCCCCCCCCCCCCCAAAAAAAAAAATAAACGATATACCATAAATACTAGCAGGATTCAAGGTTGAACCACCACATAGTGATTATGTACAGTTGTTCATTAACTTTTTATTTTAATAAAGTCTCCCCCCCCTTACCATGCCATATCCCCAAGATAGAAATCAGACTAACCAGGGAAGAACAAAACTTGCACAAGTTAGTCATTTAATCTTTATGGTGTGAGATCACAAAAAGAGCAGTCTAATCACATTTAACAGAACACTGATTCTAAATGCTGATGTAACAATTCACTACTGGTAGCAGAATGCAGCAGAGTTCTAGAACACAGACTTTGAATTCTGGGGGAGGAAGGGAGAGAAAAAAAAAAAAAACCCACGACGAAAACCCACACATTTAACTTTGGGGGATTCTGATATCGCCACCACCCATCACCCTCCATTCCCCACGCCTCACCTGCACCAGAAACCAGGAAATGAGCACCGACACCCAGGGGTTCCCGCTCAGGGACGTCCTCTTCGCCAGGGACAGCACCCTGCCTGCGGGCAGAGCATCGAAAAATCATTCCCCCCCTACCCCTGGTTATTTTGCCCACCTTTCACGTACAAGTGAAGTAAAAACCACAGTACACCCACAGGCTTAGAATGGACTGCAGCACGCCACGGATTGAGATCTGCTTAGCTAATCACATCACAAGGGGGGCAGGACTAAGGGGTTAGGCATTCCAATCCAGTACTAGCTCAGGACGCACCGCCTTAGTAAAAAAAGGGGGGGGTGCTCACCGAACATGTCGTCCCGCGCCAGGGCGTACAGGATGCGGGACGCCCCGATCAGGTTGCTCATGGCAGCGGAGAGGGTGGAGGAGTACACGCCGATGGTCACGAAGGGACGCCAGATGTTGATGTCGCGCAGGAAGCTGTAATCCCTCTGCAGCAGGACCCTGGGAGAGCGAGGGGAGCGAAGTTACTGCCCAGAACTCCCACCGCAACCTCACTCCAAAAGGCTCGCTGTGGCCCAAGGCAAGAAAGAGTCATGGTTTGCCCAAGAAAGTCCTTAATTTCTAACTGTCCTCATTTGCACACCAAACGATAACACCCATTTACAAATGCAACCCTTTCCCCGTCACTAACAGTTCTAGCTGTGATGAATAAAAAAAGTGACTACCAATAAGAAAAGTAATTCAAATGCATCTGAAGCCGTACGAATCTGTGCAGGTCAAGCTGCCTGTACCTGCTGTGGAAGGAAACATTCCCCTCATAACCCATTAATCTTAATCTCATTAACCCTCTGCTGGATTCGTCACCCGGTGTGAGAGGCCAGAGAGAAGCATTTGAGAGGACTGACCAGGCGTACAGACCAGAGAGTAGAGACTAAGAGGAGAGAGAGGCGTTTGAGAGGAGGAAACTGACGGGTCAGAGAGTAGAGTTTGAGGGGAGACAGACTGACAGGTCTGAGAAGCATCCAAGAGGAAATGGAGACTGGCCAGTCGGTCTGAGGGGCCAGAGAGACGTTTGAGAGGAGGCCGAGAGACTGACCGGTCACAGGAGCACGCCACCAGCAGGCTCAGCAGGTTATAGATGATGAAGGTGAAGATGACGGCGGTGATGGTTCCACGGGGAATGGAGTAGCTGGGGCTCTTCAGGTCACCTATGGCCGAACGACCCGGGACGGATCGAACAACGGGGGTCAGAATCGGCCCCCTGTCCCAAATTCTAAAACCCCCAAAGTAACCTGCCCTACCCCCAGCTACACCGTGGGGGGGGGGAGGGGGGGGGAGAATCTGCAACCACGGTCCAGGAGCCTCAGCTGCTGAACTGGTTGCCAAAACGGTGAAAGAATTCAGTAGACCCTGAGATTCCCCAGGACCAGGGCTGATGACACCCTTAGTTACACTTATACACCTGCCCAATAAAACCGCTCTTCCTCCACCCCATCAGTTCAGATACAAAGTAACCAAAAAATCAACTATCAGTGTGACCCACGGCCATTACACCAGGGGGGTGTTGAGTTGAACCCCATACTGCCAACGAGTTGTGGTTTCCTTCTCAACCAGCTGTCAATTAAGGCCTTGAGGACAAGGTGTGTGGATTCCTTAGCCAATCAATGACTTGAATTAAACACTTGGGGCCCAAAAACACGTCAAAAGCCAGCAGACCCTGTAGCCCTTTTTCAACCGCAGTTTGACACCTGTGCAGTAGACTGAAGAAATTACGATTTCTGAAACGGGCTCTTCGCTGCCCCCTACTGGCAGCCCCAAACGGCCAGCCCCACCCTTTCCCCTCACCTGACATGTTGGATCCAGCCATGATTCCAGTACAGCCGTTAAATAAGACCGCAAAGACTGTGGCAAAGTTCATCATGTTGCCTGTGGTGTAGTCCACCGTGTAACCAGCTGTAGGGGGGGGGGGGGGGGGGGGTAAAACAGAACAGTTTCACCCTGTGGTCAAACCAAAGTATTACTCGCCAGAATTAATCTGGGCCTGAACGAAGATATTTTTTAAAAATAACAAATTAAAATAAAAAAAACCTATTTAGGTGACAGCCATTCAAATCAGACCTTCACGTCACCAAAGCAGGCTTTCAACCTGGCATAAAGGAAAATAACTGTGCACCTGCACTCTTTCCAAAGTGCCAGGGTACATTCGACCGACCGACCCCCACCCCCCCCCCGACTGGGCCAACTGCCAGCGTTTGGCCTCCACGTCTGCCTTACCATCTGCGAACATGCAGCCAATTGCGTTTCATTTCCTGTTAATGAGAGACCTACATCGGTGTCAATTAATATTCAAACGGCGCCCCACGTTCGGCAATGAGAAGACTGCAAGCGCTCATAATGCCTTTATGATTGTGACATGATGGGTCTGGGAAGAGGAGGGGAAAATGAAGATTGTCAGCTTATGAAAAATGGCAAAGTTTGAAGATTGAGGTTATGACGGGGGGCGGGCGAGGGGGGGGGGGGAAAGAAAAAAAAAAAAAAAAAAAAAAAAAAAAAAAACTTGGCTTCATACCACTACTGCTTAACAACATCAGTTCCATCCATACACATTCAAATTCAAACTCACCTCATTGTACCCAACTTAGGTACCTGCTTCTGACCTTTCACCCCAACTCCTAGCCTTGCCGCCCCCCCAACCTCCTCCCCCCTCCCCAACTCACCCTCCAGGTTGCCTAGCAGCGTGTCCAGCTTGAACCCGGTGAAGTTGCCACTGATTGGTCCTGAGGAGTTGGGCAGGGCCAGGGGCAAGAGCACCACCCTGGGTGCCACAGCGAAGAAACTGACAAAGATGATGCCCAGCACCACCATGACGATGAGGAAGATGAGGAAGGTGGCCCTAGAGTAGATGTGGGCGCCCACCAGGCACACCAGCAGGCAGAGCAGCAGTATACCAGTCCCGTACAGAATGGACCACCAGTACCCCGACGGCAGGATCCGCTGGGCCCCCACCATGGCCACCGTCCCATCTGTGGAATGAGGTGTGCTTTGTTAGGGCCGGAATGAAAACCTACAGGATGGTGGATCTCCAGGAACAGGGTTTGTCACCACTGCATACGAGCGCCCACAGCCAATCGGGGTGGCAGTCGTGTTCACCTTCTGGAATGCCGAAAGACGCAACGATGGCCTCCACTAGGCCGAGCACGTAGAGGGCGCTCCCGCACACGTTGGCGAAGAAGAACATGATCCCAATGCTGCCCCCGACCTCGGGTCCGAGGGCCCGGCTGATCATGTCTGGGCAGGGAGTTTGGGGTCAAGGGTCAACTGCACAGCTTTAAGGGGGCCAGTTTGGGTGCAAGCTTTTTGCTTTGGCACAGCACTACTGACACCTGATTCAACCGACTAACTGTGGTCTTCATTGCATTTATTCAGCAGATGCTCTTATCCAAAGCGACATACAAAAGTGAATCAAGGTCATTGGAACAACTACAAAACACAGGTTGAATAAGGTACAATATACTCATTTCACACAGTTATTTATAGCCAAGAACACAGTTCCGTTCACGCGGTGAAAATTATTCTGACCTAACTTATGCCAAATCAAACTAGGGAGAAAAACAAGCTACAATATTAGGAAGAAAATACAAAACCTTGATAAGTAGGACCAGGTTCTCGTTGCTGGGCCAATGCCCAGCAGCCAGCAGCCACACCGGCCCTTTTTGGATAAGACTGGACACCCCTGGACTAGGACCGGTCTTCCTTCATGCTCTGATCAGGGCCTCCACAGTCTCACTTCCACAGACTGGCCAGGCAGGTCCAACCAAAAAGGTCAAACAGGTTCAGGCTGACAAGTCCCATGGCAAAGACTTAGACTGCTGGTCTGTGTGCTCATTCACCACTGCACCCACAAACCAAAATCCTTCCCACACAACACGTTACAACAGTGCTCAACTCCTGTTCCCATTGCACGATAACCACCAACTTCCTTATTCTGATGTGAAGTCACCTCGCATAACCCAAACCTTCATCACCACCACACTTCACCACAACAGGCCCAAAGTGATAAAGGGGTCAAAAATGCAGGCTTGAGGCACAAATGTGTTACTTTAGTGCCACAGAAGCCTGGAAACAACAGTGAAAAAAAGCAGGAAGCACCAGCATGCCCCATGGCAAAAGGCTCTGGCACAGCTGTAAACATGTGGCCACTGGGGCATTCTGGGAAACTGAGTTTCCTCCTCCCCCCCCATCAATTTCAGGTCTGGTAGAAAACAGAACTGACTTTGGGGCCGGTTGGCAGAAGAAAGGCAGAGACGGGAGTGAAAGAGTCAAGAAATGGGGGAGGAGGTGGAGGAAGAGAGGGGTATGGGTGCAAGTAGAGGGAGCAGAGTGAGACTTTGGGAGGCAGAAGCAGGGACACAGGAGGATACAGTACGCTCCACCAGCATCCAGGGCTCCATTGGTGGAGATGGCACAGATGGACAGAACGGTCATGCTGATGATGAAATAGGCGATGAGGAACATGCCGATGCCCTGGTACAGCCCAGCCTGTCCCACCACGAAGCCTGCGCAGACAGACGGACACAAAGGAACGCGGTCAGGAGAGGCACGCGCACGAACACACGCACAACTGGCAGGAAATTAAGAACCGTTAAAAGTGATCGTCGACAGGCTTGACCACAACGCATAACTCATCAGCAACCCCGCTTTTGTTTTTAATGGAAGTGGGTACGAAAGCAACTGCACTTCACATAAGGTTTTTTTTTTTTTTTTTTCGTAAAATGACGTGGCCGATTAAATAAATGGGGGGGAAATAATGATCCACTCACCAATTCTGAGAAAGACAACGACGCTAAACATGGAGAGCAAAGTGGGTATCACCACACCAAAGAAGGTGGAGAGCTTCTGCGGCTTGTCGTTAGCCATTTTCCGGCGAGCGACCGCCGGAGATTTCTCTAGGGCAGGCAGTGTATCTGACTCCTGGACGCTAATGGATAGCCGATAATGCAGCAGTGGAGTACGTTCAGTCATGGCGAAGGAACAAACGACCGTTTAAAAGAAACCGATTGACCAATAAAACGCTGTAGACGAAAAGTGCTAGTCTGCCCCGGTAAAAAGCAAGTTGACCGCAACTAACTGGCCTCCGCTGAAATATCCAGACAAAAATAAAAATAAATTGACAGCGGGGGAAAGTAATCCGGATACTTAGAAGACAGCGGGCGTTGGAAAACATCTGTCTACCGCGAGACTTATTTAAATCCTAAACTATCACCGACCCGCAAGCATGAGGACAGCTGCCGATTTAATTAAAGTTCCGTGCGGCGCTGCGTGCCTCCCCACTTGCTCAGCCTGCAAGGTGGTCCAGTCATGTGATATTTGTGGAGTTTTTGCGGGGTCTGGAATCATGTGACCTAAGCTTCTCTTCCAATCAAGTTATACTTATTTCCACGACCTCGAAGCTGTTGACAAGCCAGCTGTTTGGAGTTTGATTGGAATACTTTTACAATCATATTGAATTCCCTATTAATTATGCTTAATTACTTACGCGCCTGCTTCAAGTTGTATGATGTGACATTTCAGCAGTCGAACCATCTTCAAACAAAAATAAATAATGAAAGCAATTAACTTTAAGTTAAGTAGGTCTCGCCCAGCTATCCAGCTCAATTTGATTTATCCACTTGACATAAAACTGGTACCAAGTTTGGTCCAGTACCGCCATCTAGTGGCAGTTTAGAGAAAGTTTAAAGCGTACAAATCACTAGCAGCTCAAAGTAATTATTTTTAATTGGCAGCAAATGTTATTGTTTCGCAGGGAAAATATCGATTCATTAATAACATGAAAACATGAATATCAATTCATAATTAATCCCATAACGAAAACCTGACAACCGAGGCTGGATCTCCGGTAAATTCTCAATTCCTACATGTCAAGGCACCGCGAAGAGAAAACGCATTACACTTGAATGCATTTTATTGTCTTTGAATAAAGAAATCTGTGTGAATGCAACATTCGTTTGTTTTTCCGGAAATGATCCAAAGATTCGTTGTCCCAGGTTTCCCTCTCAATTTTTTAAAACATGAACACGCTGTAGATGCTTTCAGTAGCACATTTCCAATAAAGCACATTGTTATAAAACAGTATAAAGTTCAGCTGATGGCCTAACTATAAAGCAGATGTCAAACATGTACCATCTAAGTGAAAATATACCTATTTAGGCCTTAACAATTCTATATTAACATTTTAAATGCTTCAATATATAATGTGCAATAAATACCAATATAGTTACAATTGTATGGACAATAATGCCATTCATATATTGTCAGCAGTGTAACTTTTATAAAAGAATATTTTTATACCTCAATATAAACATTTTTCAAAATGAGAGTATAAAACAATTACAATAGAGGATTCAATATACAGTAAAAATACAGGCATACCATGTCGAACACATGCTACATTAATTCCTGTTCTCTTCCAGTTCTGCTTGCATTGCAGACAGACAATTCCAGGTAATCCGTCTCAATTAAGACTTCCTCCTAAAATTCCTTACCCCCCTTCCTAAAAACCATGAACCGCCCATCCATCCCCAGTGCACCATCACATCATGTTGTCTATTAGTTTTATCCGTTTAGCTGTTGATTGTTCAGTCGGGAGTGAACATACATGTTTCCTCCAAGAGCATTCGAAATACAGGGAACCTTCTGTCAAGGAAGTCGTTGGGACTTTACCCCCTGAGGCTGGATTTGAACCCTTTGAAGAGCAGGGCTATTTTTGGGAGAACTAGAACTAGTTCTAGAACTCCCACTGCATTACATCAGCATTGGAATATTCAGTTAAGAGCATTCTAATCATGTATTTGTGAACTTATACATTAAAGGGTTTTTAAAAAAAAGCTGTTGATAGGCTGAACGTCCCTCATCCCATCTGTTCTGATTGGCCTATAGAAATTCTATCCAGCGTCCCCCCCAACGAAAAAATATAAAATAAATTAGCAAAGAGTCCACAGTCACCACCATCTCAGACAGCCCTCCAGGACTGTCCTTATTTCAGTGCATTACAAGAGATCAGCCTCTTTTTTCAAATTGTCTTTTGACTTTTGAGTTTTTTTTTTTTCACCACTTTTTACCACGATTGTGGTCACATACATTTTTAAATGAAGCTCAAAAAATAATCTGAACTATTAACATGTGCATAAATATGAGTTTTAGGTCAGCAAGTCCCTTTTTTTGGTTCATATTTAAGGCAAAATCTCTCACATCATAGCTGTTCTCCATGAATTGCCAAAAGGTGCAGTGATTTGCTGTCCATCTGACTCATGACCAGCAGAGGGCGCAGTTTCCCCCATTTAAAAAGGCAGGTTGCGGCGACGAAGCCAGAGGCGGCATATCAGTCCAAGACTCTCAGCAGCTTGAGTTGCCCGACAGTAATACCAGGAGGCCCCCGCCGGAAACACGGCTTCCCAGCAATCCACCTGCAAGGTCGAAGGTCGAAGGTCGAAGGTCAGAGGTTGGAGGTCTTCCCCTCCGCGTGACACCCGGCGCTCAGCTCTGCCGCGAGCCACTCCAGCTTGCCGGTCAGCAGCCGGCTGAAGCTCCAGAACACGTCGCCCAGGTTCCTGGTTGGGTGGCCGGGGCAAGCTGCCACCAAACTATCGTCTTCACCCTGCGGAACGTGCCCCCACCCCCCAAAAAAAAAAACACAATCAACAATAATCACCCCATCACTGCCTGACCTCACTAATGCTCTTCCGGCAGAAATGGAAACAAATCCTCGCAGCAATGCTCCAAAATCTAGTAAAAAAAAAAAAAAGCCTTCCCAAAAGAGTCAAGGTTGTTACAGCAGCAAAAGGGTGGACCACCTCCATATTAATACCCATTTTTGGATATGTCGGACGTCAGGTGTCCACATACTTTTGGCCGTGTAGCGTATTTCTTTATGAAAACGAAAAAGCAAAAAACATCTTCCCTTCCCAATTGGGAATCTGATGTTCTAGCGGGTCTGTGCACGTGCGTCAGTGGCGGAGAACGTGGCGGTGTGGCGGGATCTTCAAGGGGGTTTAAACTGACGGAGGACGGAGAGACGTTTGAGGGCGTTTGAGGGCGTTTGGAGGACAGAAATTTTGCTATCCGCGAAAAGAAAGGAGCGTGCGCCTGACAGCAGGAGAGCCGCGCCCGTCTAGCTCAGCTCGTCGTTCCCCTGCAGAGATAACGCCAGGCTGTTTAACGCGGGCCTTCTCATCGGAGCATCTCCCCGGGGTTTGAGGGGAGCGCAGGTCCCCCCCCGTGGGGATGATGCGTCAAATCTCTTCACAAGAAGATGTTGTGACTGGCTAAATGAACATCACACAGGTGTGTGTGTGTGTGTGTGTACGTGGTATGTGTGTGTATGTGCGCGTGTGCGTGTGCGTGTTTGTGTGTGTGTGTGTGTGCACCTGTGTGTGTGTGTGTGTGCTTGTGTGCGTGTGTTCCGGTGTGTGTGTGTATGTGTGTGTGTCTGCGTGTATGTGTGTGTGTGTGTGTGTGTGTTCCGGTGTGTGTGTGTGTGTGCGTGTGTGTTCCGGTGTGTGTGTGCTTGTGTGTGTGCTCAGGTGTGTGTGGCTCTTACGGTGAGCTCCAGGTGTGTGAGGATGTGCAGGTAGTTGGTGACGCTGCGCTCCAGTCTCTCCAGCAGGGAGGCCTGGCACTCGGGCAGGAGCAGTGACCTCACCTCCCGCACACCCTGCGCCAGAGCCCTCAGAGCAGCCACAATGTCCCCCCTCTTCTGCTGCACCTGGGGAACACACACACACACACACACACACACGCAGAGACACACACACACACACCCACACACACACACATATGCACGCACGCACGCACACGCATACACACATACACACACACACACACACATATGCACGCACGCACACACACACACACACACGCACGCACACACACACATGCACGCACGCACACACACACGCACGCACACGCACACACGCACACACATGCACACACACACACACACACACACACACACGCAAGCACACACGCACGCACGCACGCACACGCATACACACACGCACGCACGCACGCACACGCATACACACACGCACGCACGCACGCACACACATGCACACACACACACACATGCACGCAAGCATACACACACACACACACACACACACACACCAGACAGACACACAGGTAAAACAGAATAGTAGTTGTACGAGGGCGGGGTGGGGACAGGGGGAAAGGGGAGGCGATTGAGGTATTTTGGGGACTCACTGATTTCCTATCCCACGATGCTTTGTGAGTCTTCATACAGGGCAAGGTGATTGGTAAGGGGAGTAGAGCCGAACCACTGCATTCTCCCTGAGACAGACAGGCAGACATGTGGATCGAGAGACATACAGACAGACAGACGGACAGACAGACAGACAGACAGACAGATGGACGGACAGACGGACAGACATACAGACAGACAGACGAACGGACAGAGAGCCATAAGCAAATGTCACAACGTGCTGAGAATGGGCCACAGACAAAATGAGTTACTCAGGGTTTTGCCTACATTCCTTCGCGTGAATACGGAACAGAAGTACATTTTGTTTGAGTCCTGCTAATTACCACTATGTGTGCTCGCAGTGCCCAGAATGAAGCAGGTTATTCACAAGAGCAGTTTAGTTTTTCTGCCGTGGGTGGCAGCTGCAGTTCATCGATGGCATGTGAAATATGTAGAGTGTGGGAAAGGGTGGCACAAACAGCATCCCGTACTCTCAGGGGAGAAAAAAAAGGTACAAAAAAAGTGCCTATGAAGGCTTGTCACTAAGCCAGCAAAATACATAATACATTTGTACCTCTTCGCTTGTAAAAAGACACTTATTAACGGCCCAAATGGAACATTGTTTTACTTTCACGGAACATTTGGGAAATTTTTTTCCGTAAAGAATAAAAATGTACCAACCACTGCGTCTTTATTTTTATAGTGTGGACGTACGGGACAACCCTTTTTTAAATAAACTTTTTTTTTTTTTTTTGGGCTGAAATACAGGGCTAAGACGGGACGGGCAGCTGTGGGCCCGTGCCCAAAGCCACGCCCGCCTGCGCCCCGTGCGCCGGTTTCGGCGGCACCGGCACCGGGGATGCCCGGCAGGCTCACCATGCCGGACTCCAGCTCCTTCACCGTGTTCAGGTCCCTCCTGGCGTGGCCGTCGCACACAAAGTCGATTGGTCTGGCCTGAACACCCGGGATATCGGAGGCAGCCATGGAGAGCAGCAGAAGCAGGAGTCCTAGACGATGACAGAGGGGAGATTAATCCTCAGCGAACCCGGGGTTGGCGTGTTGGTGTGGCAGCCTAGTCAATGCTGAAGTTACGTTGTAAAATCCAGCTTTGGTCACACCACAGGCCCAACTGCTGTACAAAATAAATTAGAGTTGAACTACCAGGGAAAACCTATCAAAGAAAATCTGAACCGAGGTAACAAGAGGCAACAAGGTCACAGAACACACTGCTGCTCTGAGCACTGCTCTAAACTGCTGCTCTAACCACTGCTCCACACTGCTGCTCTGACCGCTGCTCCACACTGCTGCTCTGACCACTTATCCACACTGCTGCTCTAACCACTGCTCCACACTGCTGCTCTGACCACTTATCCACACTGCTGCTCTGACCGCTGCTCCACATTGCTGCTCTGACCGCTGCTCCACACTGCTGCTCTGACCGCTGCTCCACTCTGCTGCTCTAACCACTGCTCCACACTGCTGCTCTGACCACTGCTCCACACTGCTGCTCTGACCACTGCTCCACACTGCTGCTCTGACCGCTGCTCCACATTGCTGCTCTGACCGCTGCTCCACACTGCTGCTCTGACCGCTGCTCCACTCTGCTGCTCTAACCACTGCTCCACACTGCTGCTCTGGCCACTGCTCCACACTGCTGCTCTGACCACTGCTCCACACTGCTGCTCTGACCGCTGCTCCACACTGCTGCTCTAACCACTGCTCCATACTGCTGCTGCAACCACTGCTCCACACTGCTGCTCTGACCGCTGCTCCACACTGCTGCTCTGACCTCTGCTCTACGCAGCTGAAATAGAATTCTGAACAAGGAAATTGTTTTTGGCAGCATTTTAACCAAATATGTTATTTCTATCTAAAGGTAAACAGCAGTTTCTTAACACAGCTGTGTTGACAGTACTCTTGGCCTTGCAACAGAGGGATATCAGGTGTGACTTTATTGCAGTACAGTCATAGCATCTGCTCAGTTCCAAGAGAACTGGACTTGCATAAGTCAGAGAATGGACGGACCAAACACCATCTTGACGTGTCAGAAGAAACCCGGGCGAAAAATAAAAAGCTGAAACGGAAGTGGCTTCTTCGTAATCACCCCCAGGACTCTGGGACCATCTACCCGAAGAGATCTGACAAGCTCAATACACGTCTACCTTTTAAAACCTCCTTCTGAAATCTCCCTTCCATAAACTTTCTTTTCTTTCGCCTTTCGTTCCTTTTTTTGGCTGAAGCTCACCGTCTTTGGCTTTGGTGTCGCCATTTTTGTCACCACCGTTGTCTGTTTTCATGTTTTTAATGCCGTTGCTTATATGTCTTTTTCAGTCCATTTTTCTTCCCTGTTTTTATCTTTATTTTGAAAAGTACCCCAGGGCCAACGTTTGAAAGGCTTTGTTAAAGAACCCCTGCATGCTGACCAACCAGATTCAAGATAATTAGGGTGAAAGCCAGGTCATTGCCAGTACAGTACGGGATGTACTGACATCTTGCACTTCCACCATAAGGATGACTTCCTATCTGTAAACGCACGTTGAATACTCTCAGCAGTTTCCGTTCTATTTTCCTAAGAAGATACGTGTTTTATTTTCCATTTTAGATTCCAATACTAATTCATATTTAATGTCAGTTTTCTCAGGCCAGCGGTGTATAAAATAATGTACAAGATGCGTTTGGCGACGCAACAGCCGTAGAGTTGGCTTAAGTCTAATTTAATTTCTTTTGATGATGCGGCGTCATCTGCTTGTCTTCTCCGTCACGCAAAAGTGCATTACATTAGAGACACAACAATTTTGCACGTGCACATCATTACGACGCTTCTAAATTATGCACGGCACATGACACCAATTATGGTATAGATACAACAAGGAAAACAGTTTTTATGTTGTTGTTTACAATTTAACACCGAAGAGTGCCTTGCAATTAAATTACATTTTAGGTAATTTCGCGTGGTACTTCGGCGCTTTGGCAAGGTATCATGCGTCCGAAACACAAACAGTACACGTTGAGCCTCTCAGGAAAAGTTTATATACTCACTACTTAAATCCATCCCCGGCTCGACCCCTGCGCAACAGGTCTGTCACCGTATACTTAATAACGCGCCCACTTTCCATTAAAATGTTCGGCTCTCACCCCGCTCCGGCCGTAGAAATCTCCACGCGCTGAGAGGCGTGCGCGTCAAAAGCTAGACACCCCCGCATTGATCCGAGCCACGGTTCAGCCCCGCCGCTTCCCTCTGCCGCTGTGATTTGTGAGTCGCGATGGGGGGGACATAGTGAATCGCGGGGGTGGGTGGGTGTTTTTTTTTTTTTTTTTTGTATCTTATTCTCTCTGAGCGGCTCGGATTTCCGGTTGTGGAGGAGGTTACCGAAAATGACGAAAAGGGGAAGATCAAGGATTTTTATTCCCCATTCAGTGCACGCATATTCGCTCATATGCTTGCAATTATCTAAAGTAGCCTACAAATGGAACACTTCTGACAAAGGTTCCATATAACTTCTATGGAGAAAAAAAAAAAAAAAAGTGTAAGCAAAGTTAATATTTTATTTTAAAGTTGCGACGTGCAGTGCTGAGAGAAATTATTGATCGGACCCTGGAACATGCCCAAAAATGGTCAATGCCAGGGTCACGTCAGTGCAGCAGACACGGGTGCGTAAAATCTTGTTTGTATTATTATTTTCGTTTCATTCATGGAGCCCATAAAGTATTTGACGACCGTTTTGGTGACTTTTGATCATTAACGGCAGCAATAGCCAGACTTCGTTGACGTTCCTGATATCCTAAGACAGAGGCCTCCACCACTGGGAAGGAGACGCTTTTTTAAGGTTCCGCTAAATAGAAACCATGAACTATTTTAAAAATGTCGCTGCTGCTGGCATAGAATGGAATGTCTGACACCTGCAGTTACAATGTTCTAACAGGGGTAGGCTACTAAGCCACTCACTGTAAATGGGAGCCCAGCTTGGCCAATAAGCCAGCCACTGTAATTGACTGCGGTCAGTGTAGAAGTCCCCCTTCAAATGAAGACCTGGGAGGCTCCCGGGCGAGCTCAACCCCCGGAACACCTGCTGACGTGCATCCGCAGGATTCCACATTCACCTCTCAGACTTTCGCGCCACGCAGCGTGCCGCCGGGGATTGTTGGACCCATGAAAACATCTTACGTTGGGCCCCACCACCCCAGGCCACCAAATCCCTGCACAATTACAGCACAATTTTGGAATCATTCTCCAACTCCCCCCCCCCCCCTCCCTCCCTCCCCCGCCGCCATATGACACCCCTGCTTGTGTCCCGGAACTTCACATGACGTCACAGGCCATATTGTATGGCAGTATTGCCGAACGGCTACAGGCAGCACAACTGTGTAATGAAGAAACATCGCAAACGGCTGATCCTATTGGGCTGTCCGGTAACTCTCTAATCTGTAGCCGTAGCCTTCTCATTGTGAGATCGGTCACGTAGCTTCTTTTATAACGCCACCCCCCCCCCTCCCCCTGGCTGACTCAAAATCTATTCCAAGCCCCTCTTCAGGGTGACGTTGAAAACAGGATGAACAGTTTAATCTGCTTTGATTGGCACAGAGTGAGAAGTGACTAGTTCTTTTTTAGGCAACACGCACGATAACGAGGATCGATTGAAACAGACCGCTGAGACGAGTCCAGTGACGGGCATTATCGGGAGAGAAGAAAACTGCGAAGCCGGAAAGAGGTCGCGAGCTGCAGGAAAACAGGATGCGTAGAAGGAACTGCAGGATGTCGACCTGGCTTTTTTGGGTAGCCTAATTTATGTCCCTGACAACCGATCCACGATCCAGCATTTCGAATTGCATTCTTATACGAGCCGCGTCACGCTTTTGTGAGAACAATGACAGCGAGCAGGCTACTGCGCCAGTGGGAAAGGCCTGACGGAACAGGCTCGCGCGCATGAGTCATGCGCTGATATAGGCCGCGGTGAGAACGTCCCTGTCAGAGAGGTTTTTATCACAAAAATCAACGTGATATCTGTGCTAATGCTCTTTCGCGTTTAATGTGGTGAAGGCCTCCCCCTCGTGGGGTGATAATGTAATGCGTTTTTTTCCCTTCTCTCCACGAGAGCGCCCTCCGAAAAGTATGGGAACAAGTAGAGTGAAATTAGTCACTTTTGCCATTTACCTAATGCATTTGGATTTTACATCAAAAGATGAATATGAGACAAATGTACAGACGATCAGATTTTATTCCATGGTATTTACATGTTACAGAAACAGCTATGCTGTTTCCAGGTCTCAATGAGGAAATTGATTATTCTCCTTTCTTATAATTTGTTTTGTTTTGACTTTCTTTTGGGGGAACATGAGCTCATGTGTTTATGAACATTTTTTTAAATTGTTTCATGTGGTGTGTTCTGCTACTTTACTTACTGTATGGTATTTCATATATTGGGGCGACATAGCTCAGGAGGTAAAAGCGGTTGTCGCGCAAAAGCATTGCCGGTTCGATCCACCCCCCCCGGGCATGTCGAAGTGTCCCTGAGCAAGACACCTAACTGCTCTGGTGAATGAGAGGCATCAATTGTAAAGCGCTTTGGATAAAAGCGCTATATAAATGCAGTCCATTTACCATATTGTAGTTTAGATTTTGTCAATACGTGGGTTTTTTCCTCCATTTCTAGTCACCTGCTCAATCTGTTATGGTAATGAGCCTATGATGTCATTTCTTATATAAATTTCATCTTTTTCCTCACTACTGGTTAGTCACCCTTATGAAGGCCAGCATGCCGCAACACGTAGGTGCATGTTTTTAACCTTTGCTGTGCATTAGCCATACAGTAAAGGCTTTTCACTTTTTCACAACAAGAGTGCCTTGGTCGCTATCTTTTTTCATCAACTTCATCACCCTTGTACCAAAGGGCACCTTGTTGGATTTTACTCACTTCCATTGTCCTGCTGCAGGGTGAAACACTGGTCAATAAGTTTGGAGGAATTTCTTTGTGCATAGCCATTACCTTGTACATACAGTTCCAGTCGTTCATCCTACTGCTGCACATCCTGCATTGCATCATCATTAAAGATGAGTGAGCCTGTTCCAGAAGTTGCCATACATGCTCGAGCCATGACACTACCCCCTCCATATTTCAGAGATGAGGGGGAGACCATGGGCTGTTCCTTCCTTTCTCCACACTTTTGGCCTTCCAACGGTTTGTTTTGATCTCATCTGTCCATAAAGCTTTGTTACAGAACGCTTGTCTGGCTTGTCTCTGTATTTTTTTTTTGGTGGAAAAAAAAAAAATGAATGTAATGAATTCTAATCCGACCATTTGATTCGTGCTGCTGATGAGGGGTTTTGCATCTTGCAGGGTAGCCTCAATAATTCTACTCCGAAAACATTTCACGAACAGTGGCCAGTGATATTTTCACCCCTGTCCTCTGGAGACTGCTGGCGATGTCACTGACCATTGTTTCATGGTTTTTCTTCACAGCTCTTAGGAATTGTTTGTAATCCACTGCAGGTGTCTTCCTTCTCCAACATGTACGTTGTTCGTTTCTCAGACCACCAGTGGATTCTTTCTTTTTCAAGACTTTCCAAACTGGTGCACTTGATATACCCAGGTTCTGTCCTATCCTTCTGCACAATTATTATCCTCTCTGTTTACAGATTAGTTGTTTTTCAGCCATAGTTAGTCTTCTGATCTTCGCAGTGGTGTATGCCTCTGAGTCCAAATGCAAACTCCACAAATGACAACAATGGCTATAACCAAGTCTAGATACTCACTGACTGTTCATTTGTGAACAATCCATGCTAAAGGAAACAACAGAGCAGCAGTTAACACCCGTCAGTAAACCATTAATGCATTTTTGCATTTGCCTTTTGTTTGTTTACTCGTCAAGTGAAATGTGCACACAGGACTGATAAACTATTACTCACGCTAAAATTCCCCGAAATACCCTTCGCGAATTGGTCATCGATCGCGCTGTGCCCAGAATACAATTAATTCACAAAGACAATACAACCGCCAACGACCTATTTAATTACCACTGCGCACCAACAGTGGAACTGCAAGGCCCGGACGGATGCCCTTGGATGCCCGTACCTTGGACAAATATATGTAGATTCGGTGAACTGTAGGTCTGTAGAACTGTTTGACTTCCCAGTCGTGTTATCTGCAGGAGGTGTGCGACGACTCCCTTGAGTTTCAAAAATCTCCGTCTGTGTTGGCGAATACTGCGGTGCATTGTCACGCGCTCCAGCACTCATCGAAGTACCCTCGTGCCACCTGCTGGCTTCTCTTCTGCTCCAATGAGCGGGATAACTCGGCACACACGACTCTGATCGCACCAAACTGATCTTATAGCCGGAAGCCCACTTGTCCGCATGTCCCCTGTTGATCAGGCGCGCGGATGTGATCCCGCTTCTGCCCTGCTCCCCAGCCAAGGCTAAATTCAAAAGAATATAGAATCGAGCTGCGCCTGCCTTCGCAGTCTTTTTGGACCATTCGCTCTGCTGCATCCCAGGCGTCACGGCGGTGCTACGCAGCAACGCAACCATTCCAAGTGCAAGAAATCTCTGCTCGAGGTAACTGAAATCATCGCCATACCATGGACAGCTCATAACTATGGGGCATGCGATTTACTACAGACAGGATTGTTTTGTATCTTGTTTTACCCCTTGTCCACTCCACAGTGCCCCTTGAAGACGTATTAAACTTCATGCGTACATGTTGCTCCGGTACTGTGGAAAGATAAGGCAATACGGAAACCAAAGCGAAGTACTCGTCAATTCTGATTTGCTGAGCGCTTTAAGAACGTGAAATGGCAGAGAAGAAATAACACCTGTTCAAGCTGCAATTGCGTTTGGATCTACACACAAACGCGAAGGTGACGGTCACGGTCAGAACCCGCATTGCAACACGAAGTCAGCGCCGGGCTACCGGCTCATTCCCTTTCCCTGGAAACGGACAGGCGGTCAGACGGAGCCACGTACCCTGCGTGACATTGTTGAAGAGCCGGATCCCAGAGAAAGACGTTTGGAAGTTTAGAAGAAATGGGCTACACAATTCGAGTCAAGAAACCCTGCCACCCAGTAACAGCGGCAGGGGAATTCTGATCCGCGTTTTGTATGACGGGAAAAGGGTTCTGACACCACCTGTTCTATGGGACGGAAATCGATGCGAAACTAAGGTGAACTTCGCTTAAAATCGTCCGTCCGTTACCCATAGCAGCCTGTGGGACGCGCGTGCATTATCAATTCCTTCCACGCTTTTCTATGTGAGCGAGCGAGGGATGGAGGAGGTACAGGTACCGGCTTGGGGATTATAATTAGGACTGTCGCGCACGGAGGCACCAGAAGAAGAAACGTAAGTACCAGTATAGCCGATCAATCTTTTCAACATCCATCGCCACAACATGCGTTCAGCACCTTGGATACCCGCAGTCTCACGTCCTTGTCGGCAAAATAGCCCATATAAAATTGACATCCATATTATTTCAGGACGTTGTTACGAAATTGTGAATTTAGTGACAGCATTATCGGGATTCTACATTATCCGTTAATATGTTGCCGGGTAGCCTACTTAGTGCGATTTCGGGCTAAGCTCAAGGTTAAAAGAGGATTCCGACGTGTAGGCTATTCGAACTTGCAACAAGTCCGTATTCCTAAAGAAATGAAACAAGTCGATTCGTACACGACTGCGTTCTGTTGTTTTGATGGCTCAAAAATATATAGAAGACTTATATCGGCCTACGTGGTTTTAAAAATACAAATATATATATACCTTTTATCTTTTTTTGTACTGATTTTTATATTTCATGAATGAGATTTGAACACTCTTTAATCATTTCATGAAAAGCCTTTTAAAGCCTTAAACCGGTGAAACGGGACAGGAATTCAGTAATTTCATGTGAGAGCCGTATGTCCTTCGCGATCATGTTTGTCAGTCAGTCTGTTTGTCTTTCTGTCTCTCTGTCGCGGTCTTTATTTTCAGCATAATTTTTTTCCCCCAAATTCTGAAATGTTACTTTTATTTTACCCCCCCCCCCCCCCCCCCCCCCAATACTACTTTATCCCTATATTGAATGTCTGACAGTTCAATGTAGCTTTTTTGTTCTCAATGTTACGTATACACCAAGACTAGAAAACTTCTGCGTTTGAGGATGAGCGCAAACATCCTTAAGGCCTTGGGTGAAGGATCTAGAAAGTTCTGGTGGTGAAAACTGTGCCAGTGTGTCAGTGCTGGAGGCTGTGGAGCACCTGGTTCCAGGGAGAATGTTTTGAGGAACAGAGGGGTTTTGCCTCAGTGACACACCTTACACTCACCTTACACGCACCTTACACCCATCTTACACTCACCTTATGCACATCAGAAACTCACCTTAGATATACCCTACACACACCTTCCGTACATTTTACACACATCTTACACTCACCTTACACACACCTTGCTTACACACACTTTGCATGCATCGCAAACTCACCATACACACACCTTATGCACATAGAGAAACTCACCTTGGACACACCTTCCACGCAGCTTACACTCACTTTAAACAAATCTGACACTCTTACATAGAGAAAACACTGAACTGTGGCACAGATGCGCACCTGTAGGTGTGTGTGTGCGGGGGGGTGGGGCCGGGGGGGTGGAGGGGGGCGGGGGGAGTGAGCGCGGTAAGAATCCAGGCCGTGACGCTCGGCAAAGTCGCGCGGAAGTCGAGCGGCGCGCGTTGACTCACCCCGCCATGGCTCGGTCCTCCGCGGGCGGGTGACATCGCTGGGGCTCTCTTTAAAATGCAAAACTGTGACGTCTTCTCTGGCACAGACAGCGCGCGGGGGGGCGGGGGGGGGAGGGGGGGGCGGGGGGGGGGGGGTGCAGGCAGGGAATCAGGCTGGATCTCTGTGTGGGAAAAGAGGGAGAGAGGTGTGGGGGTGGAGAGAGAGAAAGAGAGAGAGAGAGAGAGAGAGAGAGAGAGAGAGAGAGAGAGAAGCTCCTCACCATTGCTCTTTTTATCAGTTAATACGCAGTGGTTCTCTGTTGTGCGGGTGGATGTCCTTATTCTCTCGGTCTGTCTCTTTGCCCCTCCCCTCTCTCTCTCTCTCTCCTTCTTTCTCTTCCTCTCTTTCCTCTAATCTTTCTTTCTCTGATTCGCACACACGAACACTGTCATACACATGCAGGCACACAGACACATAACAGCATGCTTGCATGTGGGCACGGAGATGTGCATGCCCACGTACGTATGCCAGTGCGCACCACATACACACACACATGCACCTACACACACCTACACACACACACACACACGCACACACACACACACACACACGCACATGCAGAGACACATGCACACACACACACACACACACACACACATACACCTACACACACACACACACACATACACATGCAGAGACACATGAACACACACACACACACGCAGAAACTAATCCCTCTCCTACGCCCTCTTGTTTGTTCAGTGGGTCCTCACCTCCGTATTGGCAACAGGGCTTTTGGGGGGGAGGTCGCTGCCCTTGTTTGAGCAAACCTCTCTCCCCAGAACCCCCTGAGAGGCGCCTGAGACGGGTCACGACCTGTTGTCACGGCGACAGCCGGTGTTGCACCTGGGAAGCGCAGGGTTTTTACCTGCGGCGGGGGGGGGGGAACGTGGGCCGCTCGTGGCCCGGCAGGCCTCCGGATCCCCAGGGAAAACAAACTCCGTATTTATTTCTGTTCATTTTCACCTCCCGCGTAACTTCATAACCTTTTATTAATGCTTGGCGCTTAATTCAGTGTATGCCCCCCCGCTCTACCCCGGACTGGTTTGAGTGACAGCGAGTGCGTGCTTTATATCTTGTATGCACACACACACACACACACACACACACACACACACACTCGTACACACAGACACCCATAACGTACACATATACACACACACACAGATACATTTGAATTTGTGCATTGATACGAGCATGGGCTGTAGTTCCCTGTTATGATTTGCAAATGCACCAGTGGGGGGGGGGGGGGGTGGGAGGGGTGGGGGCGCTGTTTTAACTGGGACATTTCCCCTAAACCCCTGGGGGGGGGGCACTTTTCAGGGTTAAGGAGGGTGGGGGCGGGGGGGGGGCAGTCTGTTCTACTTAATCACACCCCTAAAGATAGGGAGTCTCAGAAGGGTTGGGTCCTGCCCAGTTAAAAGCTGACGGCCAGCTGGATCACTGTAGGGCCTACTCGAAATTGGGGGTATTTTAGGCAACGGATGTTACCGGCACTGTCAGTTTTTTCTTTTTCTTTTTTTTTTTTTTTTTCCTCCGCTCTTCATCGATGGCCAACAGGCAGATCTCTTTTTTCAGTCGTGCTTTTGAGGAGCTGGTGCTCTGGTCCAAAGATGGGCCTGTGGTGGAACAGAAGATGCTTGTAAAAGTTTTGTGGAAATCTACAAACCGGTGGAGTGTTGGTTCACTGTCGTTTATTGACTAGGTGGCATTTATTTATTTGTGTTATGTGGCAAAGGTGTGTAGTTGTCAAGTGTGTGAGTTAAAACTGGGTGTGAATGATTCGTTTGGTGTGTGTCCTTGTGTAAGTTAAAGCTGGGCATGTTAATAATTTGTTTGCCATTTGTCCATGTGAGTTAATGCTGGGTGTGTGAACGATTCATTTGGCATTTGCCCATGTGTGAGTTAAAGCTGGGTGTGTGAAGGATTCATTTGGCATTTTCCCATGCGTGAGTTAAAGTGGGGTCTGTATATGATTAATCTGGAGTTTGTCCTTGTGTGAGTTAAAGCTGGGTGTGCGAATGATTCATTTGGCATTTGCCCATGTGTGAGTTAAATCTCTGAGTCTGTCCTGCTTGGGCTGTGGTGAGACGAATCGAGAGGAGGGTGAGACGTGGCGGAGAACTGAGCTGATTGGCATTCCGCTGCCAGCTGCAGGGGGGATTACTTTAGAATCCCAGGGTGTGCAATCGCTCGTCTCCCACGGCAACACGTGAGCTAACAAACGGAGAAATCAAATAAACTAACGCACCGACAGGTGCACGCACACACACACACACGCACACACGCACGCGCACACACGCGCACACACACACGCACACACACACATGCCTACACAGACACAGACACATACACGCATGTACAAGCACACACACTCACACACACATACATACACAGACACAGACACATACATGCATGTACAAGCACACACACTCACACACACATACATACACACATGCATGTACAAACACACACAGGCACAAACACACACACACATGCATACACAGACACACACCGACCCAGAACACACACATGCACACATATATATGCACATGCACACATGCATACACATACACGCACACATACATACACACATGCATGCACAAACGCACACACGCACAAAACAGTGCTCAGGTCCCACTGTTCCTCCTCCTCTGGAAAACATATAGAGTAATATTTTCAATCTTCTAATATCTATTATGTTTCCAATATTATAATCCACACAGGACTGACAAATTGTGATGTGACACTGTGTGGCAGTGATGTTATCCTGTCGACATTTTCAATGCGAGCTCAAATTCAAATTCAAATTTCAACAGCTTGACTTGGAACTTATCACCAACTGTCAATTCCATTCAAAATGGACTCCGGAATTGACACAGAGCTTCTCTGACTGTTGTGAGGTAAATTCACTCTGATAGTGCCCTGAAGGCCAGGAGTCTCAGGCGGGGGCTCAGATCTGCAAGTGTGCTTCAGTGGCTTCGTTAGGACGGGGGGGGGGGGGGGGGGGGGGCAGAGGGGAGGGGAGGGGAGGGGGCACATACCTGCATGACTGCAGATAGGAAAATAAACAGAATGAGGGTGATGCCCAGTGATGGTGCAATTCTTCCTCTCTACTTTTGAGTGAAAAGAATCCACCTCACTCACTTCAGCCCCCCCCCCTCCAATCCCCACAACCCCCCCGCGTTCCCTATCTCTCTCTCTCTCTCTCTCTGCCTGTACACTCAATTCAATCAATCATTCAATCAATTTTATTTTTATCTACTGCTCTTCACACCACGCTGCACCCGGGGGGTGATAAGGACTCTTAAACAATCTCTCTCTCACCCCTCCCTTTCTCGTTCTCTTGCTTTCACTCTCTCGCTCTCTTTATCTCCCATTCCCTCTCTCCCTTTATATGTCTCTCCTGCTGTATTTCTCTCCCTTTCCCTCTCACTCACTTCTTCTTTCTTTTTGTCTCTCCCCTTCTCCAATTCAAATTCAGAAAAGCTCGATCGACATGTCCGCACATCAGTATAGTATTGCCAAAGTGATTGTTTACATAAAACCATAATGGCAGCAACCGCAACTATTGGAACAATAATAATGTTAAAGATAAGGGGTGATTGGACCCTCAGTAATAGGGGTGGGGTCGGGGGGCTTTGTTAACAAATAAAATTCCCTCTCTCTCTCTGCCTCTCTCTCTCTCTCTCTCTCTATTTTTTCATAATATTTTCTGTAATTTGAATATTTTGCTGTAATCTGGTCCGGTGCCAGTGAATGCTCCCAGCACAACCATGCCTGTGTTCAGGTGTCAGGTGGCTAACGAGAACACAGAACATGCTATTGGTCAGGAACACAGAAATAACATGCTCTGCGCATGCTCTACACATGCTCTGCGCATGCTCTGCGCCGTGTAGAACTGTAGACGTTATAGGTGGAAAAAATGAAACAAAATCGAATTCATTCCAGCATCGTAAAAAAAAAAGCAGTTTTGCCCTAGATTTGAGAGGGAAAGAGGTCCTGCAATGTGATAGGTCACTTGAGGGAGTGAAGCATTTCTTTAATGGACGCCACAGGACTCCAAGATGTGGAGTCAAGCCAATCCCAGCCAAAGCCCAGCCAAGCCAAGCTAGCTTTCTCCTTTTTCTAAGTCCGGGCTGCATTCCTCTCTAATCCTTCAGAGGTGAGGAATCAAGGTAACAGGGGGAGAATGAAGTGACGGGTTCTCTCGCCTGTACGGAACAGTGATCACTCTCTGATGGTACATAAACCTCTAAACGGCTCTTTGAGTTCGGATAAAATATATTCAGCGACAACGGTCTGCGGGCGTTTCATTGTGTACAGCCAGAAATACGTCCCGTTCTCAGTACCAAGGTCTTCTCTTCAAAGGCCTCTGTAATTAAAATCTGTGAGACACCTTCTTCTCCAGGGTATCCATGTGAGGGGTCCCTATTGGTCGTACAAAAAAAAAACAAAAAACAAAAAAACAGATTTTTTGAATTGTGTTCATGTCATTGTACGGGTCTCAATGATTTCCAGTGGCGTCGACACGGGTAATGGGATTTGAAGGTCCCCTCGAACGCTCGGGCCGCCGCAGTTATCTCGTCCATCAAACGGATACTTAAACAAGCTCTGCGTTTTCTTGTTAGCCCTGTTCCCCGTTCACTTCAGTGGGTCCTTGCCGAAAGACTCCACATTCGCTGCTGTTGAAGGGGCCCTTTCTTTAAAACAAACTAGTGATTAAAACGTGGTAGACAGAGACACAGTGGTTTGTCAGCTGCCCTGATGGAGAGCCTTGCTGAGGCTGACTGTACTGATGATCAAGGGGTAGGGAAGAAGGGGGGGGGGGGGTTGGATTGAGAGAGCTTTTAGGAAACCTGTCACTGGATAGGGCCCAAAAGAAAAAAAAAAGGTCAGGGGGTGACGCTGCTGGTACCTGTGTTGAGGGCCCCCAAAAAGTCAGGGGATGACCCTGCTGGTACCTGTGTTGAGGGCCCCCAAAAAGTCAGGGGGTGACCCTGCTGGTACCTGGGTTGAGGGCCCCCAAAAAGTCAGGGGGTGATCCTGCTGGTACCTGTGTTGAGGGCCCCCAAAAAGTCAGGGGGTGACGCTGCTGGTACCTGGGTTGAGGGCCCAGGCTGCGCTCACAACGAGAAGCTCTACCAACTGCTCAGCCGGTAGGTGGGCGGTGGAAAGCGTTTGCACTTAGGCGAGAACTTACTGACTGTGCACGTTGGCCTCGTTCGAAAAGGCTCCCTCTCTCCCCTCCATTGTGTCCGGGACAAAGTGCTGCCTTTTATTTCGGAGAGGGAGAGAGAGAACAGAACTAACAATGAGATCATCAATAACGTGACTAGGCACGGGGAGTCGTTTGCTAGAACGCCTTCCGCGAAAACGTTTTTTTTTTAACAATTTACAGCCTCGGCATGTTTAATAGCGGAGCGGCTTCACAGCGCGCTCTGTTAAATCTGGGGTGCTTTATCCGAGTGAAAAAAAAGAAAAACGCAGAAGAGAATGTATTCTGTCAGAGTTAATTTGGGACCGACAACTTTGCCGCGTAAGTGAATTCGAACAGCGCCGCTAGGGAAAGCGATAGCAACGCAGCGAGCGAATCTGCGCTGTTGCAGGGAAGCGTGCCTGGAATGCCAAGGGGGGAGAGAAAGGTTTGGTTCTTGCTTTTTAAAAAAATGTGTTCGTTTAAATAAATATACACCCACACCGCGCTATTCCGATCTCTGACTTTGCCTCCATGCTGCGGTGCACCCACACAGGAGGTCTGCGAAAAAAAAGCCGGAGAGATTGTCGACCGGCGAAAAACGCCGAGGGATCCGCGTTCGGACGGCGCGGTAACCGTGAGCGCCGATAGAGCGGCTAAACTCACAGAATGCGAGGGAGCGTGAAGGTGGCGCATGAGAGGGTACCTTGCCGCACGGCAGGTGAGGAGTGGACGTGCCTGGTGCCCGGTCACACAGCCAACGGGGTGAACACCCCCTATACCCCACCAAAACGCTGGATATGTCAGGAAAATATCTCATCTAATCTAATCTAATATAATCTAATCTTCTGATAGTTCATTGGAAAAATGGAAAAAGTACCTCCCACCCCCACCACACGCCCCTCTGGTTGATGATTCTGACCGTTGTTCCTACCTCCCGCCAGCAGGGGTCTGTGGTCGCTAGGGGCCGCCGTGGGGTTCGCGCACGCGGCGGGGGGTTCTGATCGCCGCCTCCGCGGCAACCGACCGCGGCGACCGACCGCGGCTGCGAAGCTGAGGAGCAGGTGGCGGGAGCAGTGCATGCTGGGACAGGTGTCAGCGCCGGCTGAATCCCTTATGAGTCACGTAGGGTTACATGAAAGAAAATAATAGGGGGGGTGCGGGGGGGGTGGGTGGGTGGGGGGCGGTGCAGGGAGAGAAGGAACAAGAGATAAGAGGAGTGGGATGGAGAATGGAAGCATTGGAGTTTGGGGTGGCGTAAGAGGAACAGCGGAACACTGGAAAACGAGGGAAGAAGAGGCAAAACACTGCTGGGCTCCTTTCCGCCTTCTTCTTTCTGTTGATTTAACGGGCTTGGGGCGATGGCTGGGGGGGTGGGGGGGGTGGTTAGCCAGAAACCTGACCGCCTGCCCCCCAGACGGGCGGAGAGGCCTTCGTTTCTGCTGACGGGGGCGCTCTGGTGCCGAAGGAGGCGGGTCGATTACATCCCCGCTTTTATTTTATTAGATTTATTGAAACCGGTGTGGCCGGCTCTATCACACACACTCATCTCACCCCCCCCCCCACCTCCCCGTTCCAAAATCCTGCCCCACCATCAACCATCCTCCTGTTGCACAGTCCCTTGGGCTATATCATCCTGCCTGATTTGCTGATTTTGATTGGCTACTGCTGCACTGTGCCATGATCCCGCCCCCGAGGCCTGTACCGAGTGATGATGATGATGTCACAGATTGTGCCCTTGATCGTTGGCCTCGACGACCCTCGGTGCCGGTTATAGAAACACGGCTCATTATGATGTCATAATGCGCGCTCCATTATTTGCCCTGCTCGGCTCTTGCCGTCGTGTCATTGGCGTAGGCGAAGTAGCCGTGGAAACGGAGCAACGTGCAAGCACCGTGGCCGCGCTGTGCGAAGAGGAGAAGCGCGCGGCGAGCCTTCGTTTTCTTAAAAGCCCCACCAGTCACAGATTACCACCGCACGCATTAAAACGATGACGCACCCAACAAATATAAAGTCACCTTCTGTTTGACGGTTCTGAAGCCTCCGTGCTTTCAGTGAGTTTGCGTTCAGCTCCTTCACTGTTTGCAGAACCCTGTTTGCAGGAGGAGTTGAAAACGTGTGGTTGAGCCAAGTGAGCTCTGCTTTTTTTTTTTTTTTTTTGGAAAGGGGTGCAGATTCCCTCCTGCTGGGCCCATTTCCTGGGGCATTCTGTACGTCTGCCAAAGGTTATGCAATGATGTCCATCCATCCATCCATCCATCCATCCATCCATCCCTCCATCCATCCATCCATCCCTCCATCCATCCATCCATCCATCCCTCCATCCGTTTGTCCATCCATCCATGACAAACGCATCTAGAAAAGTGGGGAGGGAGCGATGGGGCGGCGGGCCGACTTTGTGCCTGTGTACCTGTCCACCTGTCTACCTGTGTACCTGTCTGCCTGTCTACCCATCTACCCGTCTACCCGTCTACCCGTCTACCCGTCTACCCGTCTACCCGTCTACCTGTCTACCCGTCCACCCGTCTACCCGTCTACCTGTCTACCTGTGTACCTGTGTACCTGTCTACCTGTCGGCCTGTCTACCTGTCTACCTGTCTACCCGTCTACCCGTCTACCCGTCTACCCGTCTACCTGTCTACCTGTCTACCTGTCTACCCGTCTACCCGTCTACCCGTCTACCTGTCTACCTGTCTACCCGTCTACCCGTCTACCTGTCTACCTGTCGGCCGGGCGGCCGGGCGGCCTGGGAAACGGAGGTGATCTCCGCTTAACGAGGGCGATGAGGAGGGAGCCCCGCCCCCCCCCGCTTAACGAGGGCGATGAAGAGGGAGCCCCGCCCCCCCCCGCTTAACGAGGGCGATGAAGAGGGAGCCCCGCCCCCCCCCCCCCCCGCTTAACGAGGGCGATGAGGAAGGAGCCATTACGGCTAACGTCGCGTTTTATAGCCGTGCGAATTTACAACGTGTTGCGCGGTGTTTGTCTGCCAGCAGAGATCAACCCCCTCCCCCCCCCCCCCCCCCCCCCCACTCCACCCCCCCAGGGGCCCCACAGTGCAGATGGCCCGTTACTGCCACATTAAAAAAAATGAGGGGGCTTCGGAAAGGGGACGCCAAGAACGAATCCAATTTAAACACGTAATTACCACAAAGTGCCCACGATACCTCGCTGAGCCTCCAGCAGAGAGTGTGTGTGCGTGTGTGTGTGTGTGCGCGTTGGAGCGTGTCTGTGTGTTTGTGTGTGTGTGTGTGTGTGTGCGTGTGAGCGTGTGTGTGAGTGTGTGTGTGTGTGTGCGTGTGAGCGTGTGTGCGTGTGTGTGTGCGTGTGAGCGTGTGTGTGAGTGTGTGTGTGCGTGTGAGCGTGTGTGTGAGTGTGTGTGTGTGTGTGCGCGCGTTGGAGCGTGTCTGCGTGTGTGTGTGCGTGTGAGCGTGTGTGTGAGTGTGTGTGTGTGTGTGTGTGCGTTGGAGTGTGTTTGTGTGCGTGTGTGCGTGTGTGTGTGTGAGCGTGCATACGTGCGTGTGTGTGTGCTTGTATGTCTTTATGTATAATTTTGTGCTACGTGTCTGTTTATATGTGTGCATATGCATGCGTGTGTGTGTATATGTGTGTGTCACTGAGACAGAGCCCATTTCCTCTCTGGTAATTCAAAGTGCGGATTTAAATGGAGAGATCTGCCCCACTTACAGCCGGGGTGATGGGATGGGGAACAGCAGCAACGAGGATAAAAAGCGTCCTTCTACTCCGGAATGGAGGCCTCTTTAATGCTGAAGTGCACTGGTTTTAACAGCAGAGGATTAGCCTCCTCCATTCAGCCACGAGCACGGATGGCTTTGTTTGTTCTCGCGGGTAATTACCATGTGAAATTCACTTTTGTTCGTCGCGTTGGCTAAAAGCATACGCTAAATGATTCAATTGTGCCTTGATGATATGAGGCAGGCAGAGGAGGGGGCAAATTGGATGAGGGGACAAGATCTGGGGGAAAAGCGGGGCAGAGGAGAGGCGGTGCTGACTGGAGAAGAGGCGGGGCAGACTGGCAGGGAGGCGGGGCTGACTGGAAGGGAGGCGGGGCTTAGTGGCAGAGAGGCGGGGCAGACTGGACAGGAGGTGGGGCTTAGTGGCAGAGAGGTGGGGCAGACTAGATGGGAGGTGGGGCAGACTGGCAGAGAGGCGGGGCTGACTGGAAGGGAGGCGGGGCAGACTGGGAGGCGGGGCGTAGTGGCAGAGAGGCGGGGCAGACTGGGAGGGAGGTGGGGCTTAGTGGCAGAGAGGCGGGGCAGACTGGGAGGGAGGTGGGGCTTAGTGGCAGAGAGGCGGGGCAGACTGGGAGGGAGGTGGGGCTTAGTGGCAGAGAGGCGGGGCAGACTGGGAGGGAGGTGGGGCTTAGTGGCAGAGAGGCGGGGCAGACTGGGAGGGAGGTGGGGCTTAGTGGCAGAGAGGCGGGGCAGACTGGGAGGGAGGTGGGGCTTAGTGGCAGAGAGGCGGGGCAGACTGGAAGGGAGGCGGGGCTGATTTGCTTTCCCGTGGCGTTCCTCCTGCTCATGTGAGCAGAGAGAATCTGGCGGAGACGTGATCCTCATCTTAATGTGCCACTGGCGCAAGCCGAGGAGGAGTGTTTACACTGCAGAGGGAGAGAGAGAGAGAGAGAGAGAGAGAGAGAGAGAGGGAAAGAGAGAGAGAGACAGAGGCAAACACAGCTGCTCTCTCTCTCTCTCGCTCTCCTCCGCTGGCCCCTGGGACATGCTGTCACTCACACGTCGGATTCACACGGTCGAAGTGCTCGGCTCGCTGGGTCACCCCAGTCACTGAGCGTGGAGCGGCGTGCGCCTGCTCTCCCTCATACGCTGTGTGTGTGTGTGTGTGTGCTGTTTGTGTGTGTGTGAGTGTAGATGTGTGTTGTAGATGTGAATGTGGTCGGGTGTGTTGTTAGTGTGTGTGTGCAAAACAGCACACACACACACTCAAGCAGCACACACACACACAGACACACGAACAGCACACACACATACCCACACTCACACTATCTTCCTACTTTCACTCATTTTGCTCTCTCTCTCGCCCTTTGTATCTCTTTCTTGATTCATTCTGGTCCTCTGGGTCGTTCTCAGTTATCGCGGTATCTGTTCCCCCCCCCCCCCCCCCCCATCTCTCATCTCTCTCCCCCTCTTTCTCGCTCTCTTTCTCCCCTTCTTTCTCTCTCTCTCTCTGTCTGCAGATGAACGGTGAGTGCACCCCGGAGAGGGAGGAGGGCGGCGGGCGGCGGGCCGCCGGCGAGCGAAGCCGGGCCGCGGAGGCGCTGGAGTGCGAGAAGCACCACTGCGGCAGGTGCAAGAGTGAGTGACCACGGGCCGACCGTGAGCCGACCGCTCAGCCGACCATGGGCCGACCGCTCAGCCGATCGCGGGCCAACCGTGAGCCGACCGCGCGCACATTCGGCTACAGCTGCAGCGCGGCACACAGCCCGCCAGCGCTGTGCACTTCTGTGAAGATGCAGCGCCCCCTGCTGGCACTGCAGCGTCACTGCTCCGCTTCTTTAATACGCAGACTTCAATTCTTTCCCCTGCCTCCTTCCGTCACTCCCCAGATAGCGAGCGAGCGAGCGAGTGAGCGAGCGACTCTGGGCCGGATCTGGCCCGATTCTGGCCCGGAGTCGCTCGCTGTGTGGCCTCTGACCTCGGCTGTGGCCCCTAGCCCCACAGGTGGGTAACCAGGGCCGCATCTGTTTCTGGTTGTCATGCCAACTTCTGGCCTCAATTACCCTAATTAGCCCTAGCATTTACGCCGTCTGACGCTTTCGCTGCATCTCTTAGTTTCCTGATAAGCGCGTGAATTCCGACCGAAGGCTGTTCTTGGGTCCTTCTATGAAACGCTTCCCTGCGATCTAATCTTTTCAGTGAATCAGTATTAGAGTACACGGCTAATTAGCTAATTTAGCCAGGGTACACACACCGGTCCTCCAGGATTGAAATTCTTTCCACCACCCCCCCCCCCCACCCACCCACCCCCCTGCACTGGCCAGTCTGCATTCACCCACTCCAGTCCGAGTCCCAAATTTTGCGTACCTTACCTACTGCTCTAAATTTACACCAGTTGCCCCGCCCCCAGGAGCAGCTCAGCCACGGCCGAATCCTCAGCGGACAGTGGGCACCCGCGTAAAAAGACGACGTGACACACGATGCTTGTTGCTCGGCAACAATGATTGACAGCGGCAGTCTGGCGGGCATGTGCGTCTTACTCGACCCCCCCCCCCCCCTTAGCGACTACCTCATGCTTGCGTTGCCATGGAGACCGGTCTTAACTTGCATCCTCCGCCTGCTCGTGTCCTGTCATTTATTTCCCTAGAGTTACTGAAAAGGATGACGTTATTGCTGACGGCTCAACAGGTGTAATTTCCTTGAGTTGCAAAAATTCCTTCGTACTTTTCTGCGATTAATTTCCTCCGCTTTCCTGATTACTGCTGTTGCCTACAGGCGTGGCGGTTCGGTTGATCAATCAATCGGTGAGTCAATCGGTCCTTCAATAAACCATTCAAACCAGTCGGCCAATCGGTTTGTAATTAGCTTTAGTGCTTTAATCGGCTGGGCAGTTGCAGAATGGCGGGCGTAAACGCAATGCAGTTTACATCGATGCTGCCGTTTGTTTTGAGGAATTGCGACGAGGTCGTTCGGGGCGTTCGCTGAAATGAAAAGGTACTGAAAGAAAAAAGGTTTCCGGTCACGAAATATGCAGACCGCCGTCTCGATGCGAGACAGACTCGGAGAATAATTCCCTGTGTGAACTTCGGGATTCGATTTACCCGTCTCCTTTTACCCAAATTTAATAATCTGATCGAATATTCTGTCCGCCATCTCCCCTTCCGCGGTCGCGGTCCACCGCGGCTTCTCTCCGACCCGAGTGCGACTCGGAGCAGCCTGCTGAACGCGGCATTCAATTTTCCCCCGTTGTTTACGTCTCAGTCTCGACCCCGGATGCCCTGTCCCCAGTCCAGAGCGTCTGGATAGTTAGTGGAAACTTTCCCGCGGTCTGATTGGTCCTGCCTCAGACTGCAAGATACTCCAATAGCTTGCCTGTGTGTGTGTGCATGTGTGCGCACGCAGGTGTGTAGAACACGTGTAACTGAGAAACACACACATACACAAGTTGGCGTGCTGCAGGACAGAATAACTTAACATTTGGAAAATGCGTGAAGACGCTATGGATGTAGCCAGAGACGCCGTGGCTCCAAATGCAAATGATTGGTTAAATAACCAGCGTTTTGGCAGCAAGCTACCTTCACTGCTGTTTGAAGATCTGGAGCTCTGCCAAAGCATTGGCCATTTAATAAATCAAATGCATTCGAGGAACAGACTGTGCAGCCACCTTAATTTATTTTATATGCGAGTGGAACAAGGCCAGCGCTACTAAGAAGTCGACATAATGCATCCGTTGCTCCGCAGCTGCGCTCGATGTAAAATTTCGGTTCGGTCAGTTAATTTAACGAACATCACGGGTCACTTTTTGAATTCACAAGACGAATTTCAATTCACTTCGTGAACTGGCTGAACTGAACTGCCGCCAACCTTTTCCCGGTGACCGCGTGCGATTGGATGTTTGGAACATGATGTGTGACAATAGCAATGCAACTTTAGCAAGCTTGGTTAATATGACATATGCAAGCTATTAATAGCGATGTGACTACAATGAATTAGTTGAAATTACGACCAAGGAACAAAAAGTGTATCCCAGTTGTTTTAAAAATCCCTGCACACTTAATACATACTATATGCAGAATTACATTCCACATCTCAATATGTCACCGAAGGGTATAACCACCGACGCACACTTAGTCGAGAGTGGAGAAATGGGTTAGTCCCAATATCTTGGAGGTTTTTTGTTAAAAATAGTGGCACCATTTTGCCAGCAGAGGGCAGGGCCATTCTGTGTTAATGGACAGGAGAGAGAGCGATATATATATATATATATATATATATATATATCTACACACACACACACACACACACACACACACACACACAGTACTGTGCAAAAGTCTTAGGCACCCTAGATTTTAAAATATAATATATAGTATATATTTGATCTTAGATGTTTATTTTCTGTTTTCTGCATTAGTGTGTCAGTAGAAAAGAGCAAAATTGAGATTTCCAAACATGAATTTTCCAAAAAATGAAATTTCACAGACACATTTTTGTATTTTGTTAAACAAAGCAATATTTTAAGTAATAGACTACTTTTCAGATAAAAAACTTGATCAAAGGTCTCTGAGATTACCTGGAGAGCCAGAAGGGAGCAAAACAGCCAAAATCTGCAGAAGAACTGGCAAGCTCTCCAAAATACTTGGAACATCCTACCAGCAGATTTCCTTATAAAACTGCAGGACAGTGTACCTAAGAGAATTGATATATTTTTAAAGCCGAAGGGTGGTCACACCAAACATTGATTTTATTTAATTTTTAACTATTTACTGCTCTTTATATTTTTTTATTCGATACTTATAACCTTTTATTTTTTTTAAAGCATCTTAGCTGTACAGCATTTTTTTTTTACAGGTGCCAAAGACTTTTGCGCAGTACTGTATATATATAAAGTGTGTGTGCGAGTGTATTTGTGTAAAATGCTGTCACTTTCTGTGTAGAGCACATTGATTAGGGAGTCACCTGAGTGGGACACACAGCGCCCCCCCCCCCCCCCTACATAGCAGTGGCACACTCAGAACGTCGGATTACGTCATCAGTTCTTACATCAACATTTCCCACAGATTCTGTCCTCAGCTCCTCTCTCTATGCAATTCCATTCAATTTGCTTTTTGGCACGAAACACATACAGTAATTATTGCCAAAGCATTTTGTAAGAAAAACACACACACAAATACAGGAATTCCAAATAGAAGGAGAAAAGAGAGAGAGAAAAAAAGCAATAGACTATTTATACTAGGATTTAGTTAATTGTAATTATATTTACAAGTTGAACAGGTAACACATTGTACCTTTTATCTGGGTAGTTTCTCTCTCTCTCTCTCTTTCTCTCTTTCTCTCTCCACATATCCATACACCCATTCTTCACCGCTCTCTTACCAAATTCACTTTTTTTTATTTAGCATTGTTTTTTTCAATTGTTATGACACACACGTAGACACACACAAACACGCGCATACACACACACACATGTGCACACACATGTGCACAAACACGTACGTGTGCACACACACATGTACACACACGCACACACGCACACGTGCGCACACATGCACACATACACACACACACATACACATATGCACACACACACACACACAAATATATTGTTTTAAGTCACATCGAGAGATATAGAGAGAGGTGTATTTAATGTATGCGTTTGTATAATTTTGAGGGCAGTATGTTTAATTAAGGTTTATTAATATTAGCTTTAAAATGTGGTTTAAAATTCCTTAAAGCAGGACAGCAGTGGTCAGCAAAGACGGGCGGATCACAGAAAGAGAGACAGTCAGTGACGAGATGGGAGAGAACTCTGGGAAAAGCTCCGAGCTATTTTAGCCAGCAGCAATAATGGGACCACAGATGCTACCGTTTGTTCCGTAATCCCATTGGCTGGAAGTCAGTGGGTGAACTCTGTTCCGGAATGCGACCCTGAGACATTTTGTTCTTTGATCTCATTGGCTGAAAGTCAGAGGGGGAAGCTCTGTTCCGGAACGTGACCTTGATACGGATGCCCTGAGCTAGAAGCCTCACTGACTTCGCCGAACCAACTGCCACCTGTGACGTCACACAGCACATGGCAGCAGGGGCCTATCTACCACCTGTTGGTGCCACCAACGCTCACAGCTGCCAGTGGACAGGTGTCAACCCTTGTGGGCACCTGTACTCTCCCCTATACACACACACACACGCACACGCGCGCACACACACACACACACACACACACGCACACACACACCTCTTCCTACCCCACCGAGAGAGAGAGACGGAGAGAGAGATGGGGGGAAGGAGAAACAGATAGAGGGACGGAGGGAAAAACAAAGGGAGAGAAAGAGAGACGTCGGAGGAGAGAAAGAGCGAGAGATAGAGGAAAGGGTTGAGAAATGGATGAGAGAAAGAGAAACTGGAAGAGAGGGAGGGGTAGTGGGATCTCCATCTTGTTCACAGAGAGATGGATGAAGAGGGAGGCAGAAAGAGAGAGGGAAGATAGAGGGCGAAACAGATAAAGAGGGGAAAAAAAACCTGGCGGAGAGATTAAGGGAAACAATTGGAGGAGGGAGGGAGGAGGGAACGGAGAGTTGAAGGAGGGAGAGAGGGAGGGAGGAGGGAACAGAGCCTGGAAGGAGGGAGAGAGGGAGGGAGGAGGGACGTTCTTGTCTGGCGCTGTGCGCGGGAGGCTTGCCGCACCTCAGGGTTCGATTAGGCGACGCCGTTCCTCTCCCAGGTAACGGGCAGCGAGGACAGTCACGGATTAAAACCCTGTCGCTTTCCCCCCCCCCCACCACCCCCACCCCCACCCCTCCCCAAACCAACGGAACTGCATTACAACTGTAACTATTAGCCTGTGAAATGAGGATTAGCTGTTCCAGCTGCAACGCAACGATGGTCGGAGGATTTAAACCTGGAGGTTTATACTCTGACTAAACACGTCGCAGTTGACCCATTAAGGCCTTAAGCCTGAATATAAGGGTACAAAAAATTGCTCATTAGCACCCCCTGTTGCACAGAGGTTGCAAGTGATGCATATACAAATGTGAACTTGTTGGCTGTGAGATTCTCCTCTCTGAAACTGGCGTTCTCATCGTGCCTAATTCCAAGTCACACAGCCCTGACAGAGGTATCATTCACATAAAACACTTTGCCTTTAAATTGTTGTGGTGATCTGTTCCTTGTTTAGTTTTGGCAAAGGATTATTTCACAGGTTGCATTGTGGGTCACGTAATTCTTGTTTGTTTAAACACAAACCGCAGGTGGATTTCAGTAATAGGGCTCTCTCTCACACCGCCTTTGGGGGTGTTTGTGTGTTTGTTGCATAATAACGGTCCAAGTCATACTACCAACAGGAGTTTTGCTTGACAACGGCAAAATAATATGCCCAAACGGCCGCGGAAGAATATTTCAATTTCAGGTGATTAAGTCGATAAAAATCAATACTAAATTAACCATATATTAGTCATTGTTGGTAATCCATTGTATAAGTGGAATAAACCCCTCCGGGCTGTCCCGTTATTGGAAAGTACTTCGGTGGTAGTATGGAGTTGCAGAAAAAATCATACGACAGATGGACCGACGACGACGTCGCTTTTTCATACGTCAGCGGACTAATTTGCCTAATCTTCGCGGGTCACGCAGACAACAATGGGCTGAAGGAACCTTTTAGTCCCTTGAAAAGTAGTTCCTGGAACTAAAGGTTCTGGGTACTTTGGGTGGAAACGTGGCTTATGTGTGTGTGTGTGTGTGTGTGGGATGGAGGGGGGGCGCGGTCAGTACTACAGTACCATTTGGATTGTGGGTAATGTAGTTTCATAGATGTTATTGCTCTCTCTCTCTCTCTCTCTCTCTCTCTCTCTCTCTCTCTCTCTCTCTCTCTCCTCTGCAGCTTGCACCTCGCGCTGCCATAAGTTTTTCATCTCACGAGTGGGAGAGGACTGGATCTATCTCATCCTCCTGGGCCTTCTCATGGCCCTGGTCAGCTGGTTCATGGACTACGCCATCGTGTTCTTTCAGCAAGGTGAGCCAGGGAAGGGCGAGGAGGAGGGAAGAGGAAGAGGAAGAGGAAGAGGTAGGGTGTAGAAGAAGGAAGAGATGACCGGAAGAGAAGAAGAGAGGAGAGAGGGAGGGCCGAAAGACAACAGATCGTAGACTGTTTATGGCAGGGCTGCCCAACCCTGTTCCGGAAAGATCTACCGTCCTGTAGATTTTCACTCCAACCCAACAAAGCCACACCTCATTCAACAGCTAGAGATCTCCTTGAGCTGCTAATTAGTACATTACATTACAGGCATTTAGCAGACGTTCTTATCCAGTGCGACTTACACAACATTGTACGTAGCATTTACATTGCATCCATTTATACACCTGGATAAACACTGAAGCAATGCAGGTTAAGAACCTCGCTCAAGGGTACACTGGCAGCGTCCTACCTGGGAATCGAACCTGTGACCTTCAGGTTACAATACCAGTTCCTCACTGCATTATACTGCACTGCGGCCCGTAGAATCAAGGTGTCCCAAATTAGGCTTGGAATGAAAATCTGCGGGACGGTAGATCTCCGGGAACAGGGCTGGGCAGCCCTGCTCTTATGGGCTGAAGGTCTTGCTCTACTTATTCTCCGATTCAGTTGGGGTTTTTTTCGGGCGGGGGGCTCTGGCCTGGTCTTCGCTCGTTCTTCGCCGGTCGCTCCCGTGTAAATTTTTAACGAGTCACTTTCGTCTAACGAACGAAGGGTGTACGCTAAATTTAGCATGCGGTTCTGTCCCAGACGCCCACGGGACATCCACGCCATCATGTGTAGTATGGACCGGGACACGCTAGGCACACAGGCAGGGATTACATCGACGTCGGAAAAAAACTTCACCGAAGCCCAGATCGCATCTGATATAAATAACGGGGTTTAATCACCAGCTGTGAGTCACTGCTGTGTTTTTAAAAAATAAAAAAAAAGAAGAAATTTATGAATTTCTTTTATTGGCGTTTCGCTTCGGGCAAACCGGCTTTGAAAACTGTGTTCTGTGGCTGAGAGCCATTTGTTATTTTGGCAAGAAAAAAAAGAAAAAAAAAAGGCTGTGATTAATCAAGCGAACTGTATGTCGTGTCGGGGTTTGGTTTTGACAGGTTGACAGTGATTGATAACCCCTCGCCCCTGACGTACTGTATCGAGTGTTTTGGGCAGAGTGGTCTGCAGGGTTTGGCACCGTTCCTTAGCTGAAATCAGGGACACACAGCACACACACACACACACACACACACACACATAGGCATGCTGGGGCGTGTGCGTTTCAGCAGTTCGTTTTCAGCAAAAACAAGCAGGTTTTACACCGAATGGCGGTCTTTGTGACTTTTCAGACCGCACGGTAGCACGCGGAGATTCTGTTGGCGATAAGATTCACGTTTAGCTATCGACGAGGTGCGGCTGCACTGGGGGATAAACATTTAGAAAGGAGGACGAGGGGCGCTCTTTTTTGTCCTCCCTAATTTGTTTACCGAACTTTGAGCCCACGTTTCCGGGCTGTGCGCCACGGTCGCGGTGCATTAAGCGAAAGGGAGGGGGGTAAGTGCGCGGGTCTGCCTCTGACGGGGCGGTCATTTGTCAAATTAATTACGCCTGGTGCGCGTGGCCAGCATGCAGCAACGCAAATTTGGTGGGTTACCGGGGGGGGGGGGGGGGGGGCTGGGGGGGGGGGGGTGATTGGTGAGGGGAGATGACAGAACCACTCTGATTGGTGAGGGGAGGTGGCAGAAATACTCTGGTGAGCGGGGAAGATGGAAACATTGATCGGTGAGGGGCGATGTCGGGAGACTTATGATTAGTGAGGAGCGATAGTAGAAGCACTCTAATTGGTGAGCGAAGATGGCAAGAGGCTTCTGATTGGTGAAGAGAGATAGTAGAAGCACTCCAATTGGTGAGGGGTGATGGCAGGAGGCTTCTGATTGGTGAGGAGAGATAGTATAAGCACTCCAATTGGTGAGGGGTGATGGCAGGAGGCCTCTGATTGGTGCGTGGAAATGGGAAGGGTTTCTGACTGGTGATGAGATGGCTGATTGGGAGTGTTGCTCTTGTGCATTGTGTCTCTACAGCACAGAAGTGGATGTATAAGGGCCTGGGATATAATGTGCTGATGCAGTACCTGGCCTGGGTGGCCTACCCTGTGGTGCTCATCACCTTTTCTGCAGGGTTCACTCAGATACTGGCTCCACAGGCTGTGGGTGAGATACGCACCCGCACACACACACACACACGCACCCGCACACGTACACACACACACA
>NC_049206.1:6055414-6085414 GCF_013347855.1 Anguilla anguilla
TTTGATGCAGGCCCCTCTTTCCCCAGTCTATTTTTGCATTTTCCCCTCTATTTCACATCTAATGTATTTAAAATTTAAATGCTCTTTATTTGCATGACAAGAGAGCTTGTTGTGTTGCTGAAGAAGTGAATTTCCAAATTACATCAACAACAAAACCCCCTCCCCTGCCAAATAAACATTGGAATGCCCCCCATCACACACACAGACACAGGCACACTCCTTCAAACACGTAAATTGTAGTTTCAGTGAGATTTCATATTTGTGTGTGGAAATTCTGTTTTTTTAAGGCAGTGTGTGTGTGTTTGTGTGTGTGTGTGTGTGTGTAATAGTTTCCTTGTTTTCTGCATTCATCTCTCTCTCTCTCTTTCTCTCTCTCTTTCTTTCTCTCCGATTAACGGGTGACTCAGTTTTATGTGTTACTCATCCTGTTAAATAACACGGCTAAATAACACATTGCTTCATTTCACAGATTTATTTTGCAGCTGTGCACTCTAATAACCAAAGAATTTCCTTCAAAGGTGTTCAGATTCTGGTCCTGATTCTGATTCTGGTTCTGGTTCTGGTTCTGGTTCTGGTTTTGATTCTGATTCTGATTCTGGTTATGGTTCTGGTTCTGGTTTTGATTCTGATTCTGATTCTGGTTCTGGTTCTGGTTCAGGTTGTGGATTTTCTTGCACCGCTGGTCACTGAGAGTTCAGTGTGTCATTTGAAAAAAAAGAAGATGGAGAAAGTTGTGCGGCACCATTTTCTATATTTCATTCATTTTGTGGTAATTTACCTCAATTCCCATAAGCAGTGACTGCTTTGGGAAATCAAAGTGGGTTGTGAATTCAAGGCAATGTGTAGCTAATCAGCTGTATGGGGGGATGATTAGGTGGCCAAATTTAGAGAGCCACTTTTGTGAGTTAGACCAGGACACAAAAAATGGACACCCCTCCTCTTTCAAAAATGACCCTACTCCATCTTTAATGGTCTAAGCGAGACAGGACCTCAGTTTCTAATAGTGCTATTTATCTAATCATGCTCTCAGGATTCTGCCTTTTTTTGTTTCTGTTTTTCCTTTTTGGGCCGCCAGATGGTGGCACTTCAGTTTTGTGTTTCAGTTAGATCTCCCTCATTGGTTTCCCCTTGTTTTCAATTATTCTATCATTGTTTCTGTTTGCGTCTCGTTATCCCTTCCCTGTCTGTTGTGATTTGCCCTGCCTATGGAGCAGTTGAATTGAATTGAACTGAATGTTCAGGCTGAAGGAGCATGGTCATGTCTTGAGCAGTGCATCCTGGGAAATGTAGTCTGCATTCTCACATCCTGTCTGACTTCCTGCTCCTTCAGCTGACCCAGCATGAAGCCCTGGTGGCTCTGCTGGACAACCGGACCTGGACCAAGCAGGGCGTGGCTGATGAGTTTTACTACATCGGCCCCGTCAAGGTGTGGAAACATCCGCACCTCAACGTGTTCATCACCCTCATCCTCTTCATCATCATGAAGGTAAGATCCTCTCGTAGGTGGGATGGCAGATTCACTGGCCGTTTTCCAGGAACATGTAAAACCTCACCTGGTACCTCACCTGCACCCCAGTGCTTCAGTTTAATAAAACATGAACCCTTGTCTTCCTTTATCTTAAAGGTTGTGGGTTGTGCGTCTCTACAGTGGCTCTTAGACGGCTGTGCTGACCCTCATTCTCTCTCTTTTCTTAGTTCTGGATGTCTGCTTTGGCAACCACTATGCCGGTGCCATGTGGGGCCTTCATGCCAGTTTTTCTAATTGGTGAGCGTGTGTGTGTGCGTGTGTGTGTGTGTGTGTGCATGCGTGCGTGCACGCGTGTGTGTGCGTGCGTCTGTGTGTGTGTGTGTGTGTGCGTGTGTGAGTGTGTGTAACTCTCTGAATGTGTGCGCAGGGGCTGCGTTTGGTCGGCTGGTCGGTGAGATCATGGCCACCTGGTTCCCGGACAGCATCCATCCCGACGGCAGCATCTATCCCATTGTGCCTGGGGTGTACGCTGTAGTGGGTGAGTCTGCGCCCCCGTCCCGTCCCAGCCCGTTCCCTCCCACCCTCCTCTCAGATCCCCCAAAGGGAATCCCCTCCTCCCCCCCCAGCGAGACCCTGCCCCAGTCACCTCCGCAACGCTGTCTACATCAGCACTATGTCATGCCTATGTAGGTGCTTCATAAACATTCATAGAGGACTATGACAACTGACACCAAGCACAGTATGTTCTCACTCATATCACCTATGGCACTGTCACTCACCAGCCATGCCTTGTGTAGGCTTAATATTATATTTTGTCACGTAGGGCCATTCATGGAATAGCGTTATTGTGACATCTGCTTCTCAGACAGACAGCAGTTTCCTCAGTTGGCCAGAGGTGTCGCTGTGCTAATAATGAAACCCCCCCCCCCAGCTCCACAGGCTATCACCGCGAACCCCGTAGCTCCACGGTCGGCGCAGAGGCGAGCTGGATTTGACGTCTAAAGCGAACCGCCACGCTACGTGCTTTGACGGAATGGGGGGCGCTCACCTCCCGGTGTTGGGACGTCAGCGTTAGCGTTAGCATTCGCGAACACGCCTCTGCCCCCCGCACGTCTTTTCCGAACCCTCTCGTCTTCTCGCTCGGAGGCCTGTCAGAGTTATTAATAGCCAGCGTTGGCGCTGTGAGAGACGTAATGCACCAGGCAACACGTTATTAATAATCAAACACATTATTGGCAGCTGGTGGGCTCAGTGACACACAGCGACACTTTTACGTGATTATCCCCTTGTGTAATTTTAGCTCATTCATTCTTTCTTCCCCTTTTTTGAATCTCTCCCTCCCTCTCTCTCTCTCTCTCTCTCTCTCGTTCCCCAGATCAGGGACACACGCAGGTGGTGTCCTGTGCTCCTCCTGCGTGTAACGTGTTTTTAGAGTTCCTGATTCTCTGAAAAAAGCTTGGCTTTTAAACGTTATTGAGATGTCCTCCTTGCGATTGCATTGGAGGAGACGCGCACCTGAAGGGGGGGGGGGGAGCCATGTTAAGGGGCCATCAGTGAACCAAATCTCCCTGTTTCACTGTCAATGAATGAGGCCGTCGGTCAGAACACAAACAAGCGATTTCAGAGGGATATGTGCGGGGATGTGATCTCTGTCTGTCTCTGAAATAGCTATTCGAGACACCCTTTCAACTTCATAGCTCCGCAGGTCGGGTGGCAGGCTGGGTGGCAGTGTAGCACAGTGGGTAAGGAACTGGGCTTGTAACCGAAAGGTCATAGGCTCGATTCCTGGGTAGGACGCTGCCGTTGTACCCTTGAGCAAGGCACTTTACCCGCATTGCTTCAGTACATATCCAGCTGTATAAATGGATACAGAGCGTCTGCTAAATGCCTGTATTGTAACGTAATGTAAGGTTAGACGAGCATGAGAAGGACTACATTGCACTGATGGCTATGGGACACGCCCACCAATGAAGAGCGATGACATCACAAAAGAGTTCCAGAACGTTGCAGGTCGTGTGGAACAGTGGTCTCAAACTCGTTGCCATGGAGGGCCGTGTGTATGCTGGTTTTTATTCCAGCCTCAGATCTTGATTATATAATTAGTTCAATTATTTGCTGAATTAGGGATGCAGGTTTGCACATAATGGTGACCCGACGTCTATGGTGACCCGCATTGTCTAAATAAAAACTTGCTTATGTTCTGTGCTTCAGTGCAGTTAAATGCATATGGCTGAATGAGTAATTGGACTCAATTAAGGCAGCATTAATTGGTTGGAATGAAAACCTGCATACACACGGCCCTCCAAGGCAACGAGTTTGAGACCACTGGTTTAGAACTTCAGGGTGAATGTAGCATTCAGCGCGAACATGGCCTGTATTTCAGTAGGACTGTGGTTCTGTTCTGGGGGGGGGGGGGCAGGGGGGTTTGGAGGGGGGTGGAGTTAACCGCAACGCCGTCTGTCCACCTGCCCCAGGCGCAGCGGCCCTCTCCGGCGCGGTCACGCACACGGTCTCGACGGCGGTCATCGTGTTCGAGCTGACCGGGCAGATCGCGCACATCCTGCCGGTGATGATCGCGGTGATCCTGGCCAACGCGGTGGCCCAGAGCCTGCAGCCCTCCCTGTACGACTCCATCATCCGCATCAAGAAGCTGCCCTACCTGCCCGAGCTGGGCTGGGGTCACCACGAGTGAGTGTGTGTGGGGGGGGGGGGGCATTCTCTCTGTGGGGCCTCAGTTATCTCTCTCTCCTCTCTCTCTCTGTCTCTCTCTCTCTGGCTATCACTCTGTTTCCCCTTTCACTCTCCCACATCCTCTTTTCCCTTCTTCTCCTTGATGTCTCATTTACTCCTTCTCCCTCTCTCACTCTTCCCTCTCTCTCCTCCCCCCTTCATCAATCTGGCTCTCTCTCCTCTCTCTTCCTCTCCCTCATGCCCTCTTTTCCTCCCTCTCCCCCCTCTCTCAGGAGGTACAGTATCCATGTGGAGGACATCATGGTGCGGGACGTGCGCTACATCACCCTAAACTGCTGCTACAGGGACCTGCGGGACGTCCTGCTGATCAGCCACCTCAAAACCGTAGCGCTGGTGGAGTCTACGGGTAAGACACACACACGCGCACACACACACACACGTACACACACACGTACGCATACACGTACGCACACACACACACACAGGCACACACACACGCACACACACACACACACACAGGCACACACACACGTACACACGTACACTTGAACGCACACACACATGCGTGCTAGCACAATCCCATGATGCACCACTCTCCATGTTCTAGATGCAGTCCCACAATGCCTCACTCTCCATGTGGCAGTCCAGTAATGCACCAAAAAGCCCACGACGCACCACTTTCTATGTGACAGTTGGCAGTCCCAGACCCACAATGCACCCCTTCCCCTTCCCTTTCCCCCTGCAGAGTCGATGATCCTGCTGGGGTCCATCGAGCGTTCGCGGCTGCAGTCGCTGCTCTCTCACCAGCTGAGCCGCCCGCGCAGGCGGGAGTACCTGCGGGAGCGCACCCAGGAGCGCCACGCCGACCTGCCCCCCCAGGAGCGCCACGCCGACCTGCCCCCCCAGGAGTGCCACGCCAACCTGCCCCCCCAGGAGCAGACCCGCAGCCAGGAGACCCTGCTGGAGGAGGACCAGGAAGTACGCTACCTGGTGAGCGCGAGCCTTGGACCTGCCTGTGTGTGTGTGTGTGTGTGTGTGTGTGCGTGTGTGTGGGTGTGTGTGTGTGTGTGTGTGCGTGCGTGTGGGTGTATGCATACGGGTGTGTGTGTGTGTGCGTGTGTGCATGTATGTGTGTGTGTGTGTGTGTGTGTGTGGTAATACTCTTGTCTCTGTAGATCTCTACAGAGAGGTCATCTCTCAGCTCCCAGAGGCCCCTGAAGTCTGTCCTCAAGAGGGAAAGCAGCCTCAAGAATATGGAGACTCAGTCCAGTATGTACTGTATTCTACAGGCCCCGCCTCACACACACACACACATGCCTGCGCTGATACACACACACACACACACACACACACACACACAAGCACGCACTGACACGCTGTGTCTACCTGTCCTCACAGGTGCTTTGAGGAGCTCTACCTCCAGCCTGCAGAAGGAACCTGTGGAGGTAAGGCGGGTGCCACTTCCCACAACGCACTGGGCCTGGGACAGTGACACCGCAGGGGCTTCCCTGTCCCTGTCCCGCCCTTGCATCGAGCTCTTCTCAGTCCGTGACCGTGACCGAGTGCCATGGGCTACGGCTGAGCCGTGTTGTCTCTGTGCAGTGCCTATGTTTCTGGTGACATATCCTCTCTCTCTCTCTCTCTCTCTCTCTCTCTCTCTGTCTCTCTTCCTCCTCCTCGTCCGTTCCTTCGGAAGAACAATGGGGGGTCGGCGCCCCCCGAAGGCCGCAAGCAGAAGCGCGTGAGGATAACAACTGCGGTAAGGAGTCTCCAAAAAAAAAACCCAAAAAAACATCTGGTCCCACGTGGGGACTTATGCTTTCTTCACGTCGCTTTCCCTCTTCAGTCTGGCCAAGTGCTCCCTAACTGACTAACTGACTAACTGCCTAACTGCCTAACTGCCTAACTGCCTAACTGCCTAACTGCCTAACTGACTAACTGCCTAACTGCCTAACTGACTAACTGCCTAACTGCTTGTCTCAGCTGAACCCACCCACTTCAGCTGTCTGTGAGCACAAGTCCACTTTACCAGCAGAACAACTCCCTAAACAGGGCAATGAATGAGGAGTTTGCTCTCTCTCTCTTTCTGTCTTGCCCTCTCTCTGTCTTTCTGAAGTGACTGCTATGTGACTGATCTTTCTGATATAAAATATTTATGGCCTGTAAATTACATCCATTCTCTCTCGCTGGGATATATCCAGTGATGTCACTTCCTCTCTTTCTCGGTTCTATTCTTTCTTTGGGATGGCTTAGTCATGGGGATTTGCACGTGTGTGCGTTTGTGTGTGTGTGTGTGTGTGTTCGTGTGCATGTGTGTGTTAGTGTCTGTGTGTGTGCCCGTGTGTGTGTGTGCACGTGCACATGTATGTGTGTGTGTGCGTGCGCGTGCACATGCGTGTGTGCGCGTGTGTGTGTGCGCATGTGCGCGTGTGTGTTGTGGGGAGGTGTGTTTATGTGCATACCCTTCCTTCCTCTTTGTTGACAGGAAGTCCCACGTGCAGAGGATGACATGACCCTAGCAGAGGTGAGACTGAACTCTGCCTGCCTCCACTACAGGGGCATTCTTTTTTACGTTTGCTGCCAGTTTTATGCCTACCAGCGATGTTCCATGTATCAGCTGAACAGCAGTGAGGTTGTTGTCCGTCCTTTTGTGTAGCATAACTCTCTCTTGTCTCTTATGTAATTTTCATTGAGTCCCTGTTGGTTCAGGTGAGTGTTTTTGACAAAAGTTTTGCCCAGCTTTGGTCATCCGTCCATCCGTCGTCCATCGTCTAATCCACTTATTCCTGGTCAGAGTAAGGAGTCTGTCCCAGCATTAGTGATGGGCAAAACAGTTCTTTTTAGTGTACTGAATCAGTAGAATCAGTTCACTAAAAAGATTCGTTCAAAAGACTCGTTCACCGAATCAGAAGGCAGGAATACATGACCTTTAAGTTACAAGACCATCTCCTTACCCATTATACTACATGCCTGCACCACCATTCGCTCACACACTCATACCCATGGGCTATTTAGGCGCTCCAGTGAACCGAACCTGCGTGTCTATTGACGGGGGGAGAACATTCAAACTAATTCCACTGCAGGCATTTAGCCGGACGCTCTTGTCCACAGCGACTTACACAACTTTTACACAGCATTCACAATGCATTGCATCCAATTATACAGCTGGATATTGGACTGGATGCAATACAGGTTAAGTACCTTTGCTCAAGGGTACAGCGGCAGTGTCCTATCGGGAGTCAAACCAGCGACCTTTAGGTCACGAGACCAGTTCCTTACCCATTATGCTACAATCCACGCAGGAAGTTGCCGGTTGGGCTCCGCCCACCCAATCAGTTCAGCGGAGGGTTTTTTTTGGTTGAAGTGGGCGGGTCCTGTGCTTTCCCCTCTCCCTCCAGGCCGCCGAGTGGGAGGAGCTACAGCTGGCCGAGCCAGTCGACTTCAGCAACTGCAAGATCGACCCCGCCCCTTTCCAGCTGGTGGAACGGACGTCGCTCCACAAGGTGGGTGTGAGGCTCCGCCTCTTTTCCAGGCCCCGCCTCTTTTTCAGGGCCCCGCCCCCTCATGACTGTCTGGTTACCTTTGTCTGCCTCCATTTTACCATGTTATAGCCAGAAAATAAAGGCTTTCACATTGCTATTCAAGTGATTGAGCGCCTTGGGAGTTTTTTTTTTCTATTTTCTTTTATATGGACAGTAACCCCACCTTACAAAGAGAACCCCTTCATTTCGACAGTAATCGATACTATTTTAACTGAAGCCGAGGTAACATTCCTTTAAAAAAAAAAAAAAAAAAACTATTTTCCTTCATCTGCCTCTTCAACAAGCAATGACAAAAGCCTCTTTTTTTTTTTAACGGACCCCATACAGTCAAACTCTTAGCTATTGAACAGTTGTATTATTGCACAAAGAGCCGAAGAAAGTTTTTATACCGCCCACTACTGGAGGGTGACGGCTATAGCAGCACGCTCTCTCTCGCCTTTTCATCCACGCAGACCCACACCATCTTCTCCCTGCTCGGCCTGGACCACGCCTACGTCACCAGCATCGGGCGGCTCGTTGGAGTCGTCTCACTGAAGGAGGTGAGGGGGAGCTTTGGGTCGGGGACCGAAACCCGGTATCGCTGCGGCAACGGTTGCCATATGACCCGTGCGAACGAACCGTTAAGCTCTGTCAAAATGCCAAAAAGCAAATGGGGTAAATTACAAGTATAAAGTATAATTTAAAAAAATTAAATAAAACAGTGAAATTGTTCAGTTTCTTTGCATATTCAGTAAAAAACGACTCTCTTTAATAACGTCCATGTGTACTGTGTGTGCAGCTGCGAAAAGCCATCGAGGGATCCGTGACCGTGAAAGGGGTGAAAGTGCGCCCCCCGCTGGCCAGTTTCCGAGATAGCGGCTCCAGCAATCGGGAGGCGGAGGCCACGGAGCTCCACAGGCTGTGGGACCGCCACCGGACGCTGACGCTTCCGCGGGAGCCACACCCATCCGAACCCGGGGACCAATCGCGGCCTTCGCACGAAAAGGGCTCCGGCCAGGACGAATCACAGCTGCCCTATGTGCAAAGCCCCTCCCACAATGACAGCAAATCACAGCCTCCGTATGACAGTAGCCCCTCCCACAATGGCAGCAAATCACAGGTTCTGTGTGAGAGTAGCCCCTCCCACAATGGCAGCAAATCACAGGTTCTGTGTGAGAGTAGCCCCTCCCACAATGGCAGCAAATCACAGGTTCTGTGTGAGAATAGCCCCTCTCACAATGGCAGCAAATCACAGCTGGCATACAAAAACAGCCCCTCTCACAATGACAGCGAATCACTGCCGCTGTATGAGAACAGCCCCTCCCACAATGACAGCGAATCACTGCCGCTGTATGAAAACAGCCCCTCCCACAATGACAGCGAATCAATGCCGCTGTACGAAATCAGCCCCTCCCACAATGACAGCGAATCAATGCCGCTGTACGAAATCAGCCCCTCCCACAATGAGAATGATCCACAGCTGCCATACGAATACACCCCCTCTTACAGTGACAACATATCATTTGAACACGATGAGGGACCGCAACTAGTGTACAAATTTAGCCCCTCCCACAATGAGTACAAATCAGTGTACAGCTCCCACAGCATGGACCAATCACAGCTCTCGTATGAACACAGCCCATCCCACAATGTGACCAAATCTCAGTTGCCATACAAGTACAGCCCTTCCCGCAGCGAGGACCAATGACAGCTTCCGTACGAGCACAGCCCCTCCCACTTCAAGGATGAGTCTAAGTGAGGGCAACCGAAAAAAGAATGATGAATCCTCAGGGCTAGTTGAGTGAGCTCATGATTGAGTGTGTGTGTGTGTGTGTGTGTGTGTATGTGTGTGTGTCTATTGTACCTTAACCATAGACAATATGTTGAAAATGTTGTCCATTTACTGTAAATAGGACGTAGGCTGACAGGGCTTTGTGTGTGTGTGTGTGTGTGTGTGTGTGTGTGTGCAGGGGAGAGGGGGAATAGTGAGGGAGGGGGAGGGAATGTAGACATGTACTTAGGCATATTGCAGATGCTTGCAGAAAGAGTTGTGCAATGACCTACCTTAAAACTGCAGCATCCATTTATTGATACCAAACCAGAAGAAAATAGTTCCATGAATTTTCATGGCAATTTCTGGTTTACTTGACCCTTTAAGCTGCGAGGCCACAAATATGTGATTAGAATGTTCTTAACTGAACATTCTAATGCTGATGTAACAATCACTACCGGATATTGAAAGCGATGGAGCTCTAGAAGACTGACTTAGAATTCAGAAGGGAAAAAAAAACATTCTAAAAAACCTATTCTTCAAAAGGTTAACTTTCATCTCTGATTTATTTCTCTTCTCCTGATTAGGAAAAAAAAAAACCTCACGTTTAGTAGTCCCACCAGCTGCGGCTGCGCAGTCAGTCAGTGCGTTCTTACGCATCATGCGCAGCTGCAGCTGCAGCTGGGGCAGACAGGCAGGCGGCGGGCACCCGATTTGGCTAGGAGGGCGCCGGGAGACCATGCTAGCTGCGGCTTGTCTCCACGGGGCGGGGCAGCCGCACTTCACACCGGCCCGGCCAGGACTCAACGGTGGACCGTAGGCCAGCAGTGTCTGCACATGCTCCCCAACTGACTCCGCCCACGTCCACTAAACCCACCCACGTCTGCTACCTGTAGCACACGCTAGGCACTTTAACCAACGGAGCAATGAATGAGGAGTTCACTCACTCTCTCTCTCTCTCTCTTTCTCTCTCTCTCTCTATATATATATATGTATATATATATATATATATATATATACATATATAATGTATAGACTCACACATTCAAACACTTACATACATAACTTTGTGTGTACATGCACAATCACATAATACCTGTACATGTATTTATGTATATATGTCTGTGCATATATTCATACACGTGTTTGCAGTAAATGTACAGAACCGCATTTGAAATTACCACTGTTTTATGTCGATGTGAAAATTATTTACCCAGATGACTGGAAACTGTACAACGGCAGAGATTTACATGGCATATATATATATAATGTATATATATACATACATATATAAGGGGAAGCGCGTTCGGTGGTAGTGTGTGAAATTTACCACCGTTTGAATGGTGACCCTGTTGTGGCGGATGCATGGACTGTTTCTCATAGACAGAGCGAGGGCTTGGGTTCTTTTCTTCTTCTAGATTTTACAATATGAAAACCTTACTGTAGACTCTCCGGGTACTGCTTCGGGACCTGCATCATCTTTGATTTCTCTTTCACTGTGGATTTTTCACAACAAAAAAAAAAACAGTTTATGTGTAATAGAAATTGTCAGGAAAGTCTTCGGACAGCAAGCATTTGTTTGTCGTGTAACAATAACTATTTAAGCTGTGCAAAACTTATTTGATAAATTACAGTACTATGCATTGTCGATTGTTTATGAACACCTGCTACTTTGAAATAGTTTAATCTTACCATAGAAGAGAAGTTATTGCCAGAAGAGGCGATGTTGCACCTGAAATGGCCACTTTCTCAAATTTGGCCTGATAATTGCTCATTTTAATTACTCAGATTCAACCATTACATTACATTTAGCAGATGCTCTTATCCAGAGCGACTTACATTGTATCCAAATATACAGCTGGATATATACTGGAGCAATGCAGGTTAAGTACCTTGCTCAAGGGTATGAAGGCAGTGTCCTACCGAGGAATCGAACCTGCGATCTTTAGGTTACAAGACCGATTCCTTAGCCATTATACTACACTGCCGCCCACACACAACCAAAGCTCGAGGGACATGTGAGGCAAAACGCTGTCCTTAAAAATTGCGAAAAGAGGCAAACCCCTCATATCTGAGCATCAGAGATCTTTTACACAATGTTATCCGAGCGATTACACACACACAGGTAATGCAGTGCATTCTGAGCAATAACTCCTCATCTCATCATTGCAAAAACCCATTCACTATGTCCCTGGAACATGAATGTAATATAACTGCTTAATAACTGTCTAAAAAATAATAATAATAATTTAAAAAAACACAGAATGTTTTAAGGTGTATAAACTATATCACGTATTTGTGTCCACATCTCTGACCATGCTACGTTAGAAGACTTTAGAAGACAGGGTGACATAGCTCAGGAGGTAAGAGCGTTTGTCTGGCAGTCAGAGGGTTGCCGGTTCGATCCCCCGCCCTGGGCGTGTCGAAGTGTCCCTGAGCAAGACACCTAACCCCTAATTGCTCCCAACGAGCTGACTGGTACCTTGCATGGCAGCCTTTCACCGTTGGCGTGTGTGAGTGTGTGTGTGAATGGGTGAATGAAAGGCATCAATTGTGAAGTGCTTTGGATAAAGGAGCTATATAAATGCAGTCCATTTACCATTTACCAAGACTCTGTTCGTACTCTCTGATAACAAAAGGGTAGCTGTAGACTCACCTGTGTTAGTTTCTGTACATACTGTACATATAAGCAGACAATAGAAATAGTGTTTTGTACATCAGAGGTGAATAAAATGCAAAAAAAGTGCTGAAATGTGTCTTGATATCTTCTTTTATATTCTTACGCCAGATGTGCTTGACCTGGGCAGTCGTATGTTATGAACAGGTTAAAACGCTGCCAATGGCAATTAACTGGATAAAAAACCTACACTTGTTCTGTGCGTGCGCACACGTCATTTATCTCTTGTGTGTTTCTTTGGCCATCCGATGATGCAAATTTAGAATTTAGAAATTATGAAATGATTTGAAATTATGAATGAGAAAAATCGTCAAGAAAACATCCAAAAAGAAAGAGATGTATGATTTGCACAAGAAAGCTGTGCAATTAATGGATTGTTCAAACTCAGAATTGTGCCAGACTGAAACGAAAATGGATTTAGTGCCATTAGTACATATTATTATTATTATTATTAGTAGTAGTAGTAGTAGTAGCAGTAGTAGTACTAGTGGTGGTAGAAGCAGCAGAAGTAGTAGCAGGTTTGTATTCATAATAGTAACAATACAAATAAAATTTATAAAAATAACATCACTAATAGTATAGAAATAATATATAAAAAAATATATAATATATTTTTATCATCCAGCACTGAAACCACCTACCGTTTCCATGAGGTTTCTAGACTATTTCAGCCCAGTGACTGTCTTCATGTGGCTGCTCTCTGAATATGCATTTTGTTAATCTAACTTACAGTTTAATCATGCATTTTTCCCCATTAATAATATCAATCTTGTCTCAAATATTATCAGGACTGAAATCAAATTATGCGTTCGAGGCTTGATATGGAGAGAGAGAACGAGAGAGAGAGAGAAGCAATTACAGAAGATTTATAAGACCGTAGGCCATTGTAATGTTTTTGGACAGTTAAAATGTTTTTCTTTTTTTTTTTTTTTCCAGAGCATGACCATAACAAGGCAGAGAATAACGACAAAATACAAAAAAACGCAGTCGAAGTTCCGTAAAAAAAAAAGTCTTTTTTTTTTCTTTCTCTTCCTATAGCGGATATCACACAGTGATTAAACAAAGAGAGGAGTTAGCGACCGGTGGCTACGTTAGCGTAGTTGCACAGAACTGACACGGCACAGTGGAAGATAGACCAAAGCCGGGCACAGCATAGAAAAATAGAGAAAATCTGAGATCCACTGTTTTTACGGCGGCACTGAAAAACTACTACTTCTATCGTTGATTTCTATTTTCACCTTTTCATAAACAAAACACAGTACCTCTACCACTAAAAAAGGTCCATTTTGGGAACATTCTGGGTTTTTTTAAATTTCTTTTTTTTAAGACAAGGAGTGCAATTTAATTTCTACAACTGTCTGCAGAAATACATCATTATGCCCGAAGATCATCCTAATAATAACTATTACAACAACATTCGGAATGATATAAAACTAGTACAATAGAAGCATATCATTTTTTTTGTTTCATCTGTCTGAGTGTTTTTCTTTTTTTTCTATTTAAAAAGACGTAACCTTATCTGTTGCGATCTTTCCTGCGGCTCGATTTTTTTGCTATCTTTAGTGGCAGGTTAATTAGCAGGCGCGTGGCGGACAGCTACGCTGCAGGAACTCAGTGGGGTCCTTCAGGAGGGGAGAGCGATTCCGAAGCATTCGCTTTCAGTCACTGGACGCCGGGGGGGGGGGGGGGGGGGGGGGGGTATGGGGGAGTCAACAGAGGAGAGCGGTTTTGTGAAGGGGGTGACAGGGAAGAGCAGGGAGAAGAGGTAGGGTATATGGGGGTGTTGCCGAAAAAAACCTGGAAACACATTCAGACATATTTAAAGATAAAGTTCTTCTGTCGTGTGCGTTTCCACAATCACATCACTCCAGGGAGTGGAGATGTAAAGGTTTGTATATTACAGCAGGTTAGAGCTGAGGATGGGGAAGTGGGATGGAGAAGGGGGGGTGGGGTTCCTTTGAAGAGGAATGGAGAGATCATACAACCCCCCCCCAAAATGTGAATGAGGGGAAGGGGATGGATTTGAGTCACTGATGTCCTTCCTCCCTCCTCTCATCTTCATCCTCCTCCTCCTCCTCCAAGGACATGGCTCCAGAGGAGGGCTCATCCAAGACCTTCCGGCAGGTGGTGTTCCCGAGCAGGACATCCCGGTCGGTGCTCTCCAATTCGTCCTCCGCATCCAGGTAGGACAGGCAGCTGGAAGGGGTGTAGGCGGAGTCCTGGCTCATGCCCCTGCTGGGGCAGCAGGGGGTGCTGTCCCCCACCTTCGCCTCCTCCTCCTCCAGTGGCTCCTGGCCCCCCCGCGGGCACCCCGCATGGGACGGCGAGGGGGGCGGATTTGGCGTGCTCTCGGGCACCGGGCCGTCCTCCAGGCAGGACACCCTGGAGCAGAAGGTGTCGGGCGTGTCCGCCGGGGCTCCGGGAGTGGCGGGGCTATCCTCGGCCGGGCGCGGCACCTCCGGCTGGAACACCTGCCCCTGCCACAGGTCCTGGATGAACTGGGGGTAGAGGGAGGAGTCTGCAGGCGGGGGGGGGGGGGGGGGGCGGGGTGGGAGGGTGTGAGAACAGCCAAGAGAGGGAGAGAGGGAGGGAAGGAGGGAGGAGAGGGAAAGGAAGAGAGAGGTGGAGAGAGGGAGGATAAAGAAAGTGAGAGAGGGAGAAAAAAAGGAGGGAAGGGTAGAGAGAGAGGGAGAGTGGAAAGAGAGAGAGGAAAAGGGTGAGATACAAAGGGAGACAGATGGAGAGAGGGAGGGATAAGGGGAGAAAAATGGAGAATAGAAAAGAGAGGAGGGAGGGGTAGAGAGAGAGGAGAGGGGAAAGAAAGTAAGAGAAAAGGACAGGAAGAGAAAATAAGAACGAAGGAGAGGGGGTAGAGAGAGAGTGTGTGTATGTGTGAGAGAGAGAAAGAGAGAGAGAGGGTGATGAGGGGGCAGAGAGGGGTAAGGGTGGTGGGTAAGTGGTTTAGGGGTGGTTTGGGTGGAGGGAGTGTAAACAGAGAGAGAGAGAGAGGAGGGAGCGTCACACACAGCCAGAAAGGCTTAATCCATCCTGTCCGAAATACATTACTGCCGTCTGGCAGAAAGCAGAGCATAATGTTCCACCCACTCGTAATAGGGCTCTACCGTGCTCCCATTGGAGGAGCACTGATGTGCACCAACGGGAAGAATAATTCAGGAGCACGCGCGCTAATTGGGATGCATTAGTGTGCTCGTAAATATTTCAGCTTAGGAGCACATGTGCTCCTTGGGAAAAATCTCAGAGTAGAGCCCCAGTTTTACTGATAAAATTTTTTTTTTTAAAAACATTAGGAATCTGGCTCTCTTTTGGGAGCAGGCCCATGTGAACACCCACGTCCCTCCACCCCCCCGGCTGCCAACCCAAAGATCACCCCCCCCAACACCCCCCCCCACCCCCCCCACCCCCCATCCCGCCGGCAGAGTGAAATATTCTCATTAAATTTGCAGGATGGATGAAAGCCATGGGAGTGGTCCACGCAGGGGGCCGTGTTTTCGGAGGGAAAGTAGAGCAGTAGAACAAAGGCAAGTCCGATCAGAGGCCTGTACAGAAATATCTGCCACGAAACCCCGTAGGACCCTGCGCCACATCCCCCCGCCCCCCCCCCCCTGCCCGCCCGCCCCCCCGCCCGCTCCCCCATCCCCCCTCTGAGCGCGGGTAGAGTAACCGTGCCTACGGTGGAGTATATTCTCTGCAGACAGAGAAGGGCATCTCAGGCTGTACTACAGAGATACCGCGTCTGAGCGTCCTGCGTTTGCAGTGCATTCTGGGTAATGACTCGGAGCAGAGAGGGGGCGGTCGTTAACGAGGCCTTCTTACGGCCGCGGCGCGCTGACGTCAGGTGACCCGGCCGCCCGCCGCGTGCGTTTACAGCTGCGTCGCTAGCAGGCGTGTTCAGCTAGTGCGCCTCAATGTGTGTGCGGTCAAGTTGCGTGTTTACGTTTGTGTGCACAGTGCAGTTGTGTACAGGCATAGTGTGTGCAGGTTTGTACAGGTATAATGGGTAGGTATGTACAGGTGTAGAATACTTGGCGTGTGCAGGTGTGTTCAGGTCTGTGTAGGTGTGTTCAGGTGTGTGCAGGTGTGTTCAGGTGCGTGAAGGTGTGCACAGGTGTGCGCAGGTGTGTTCAGGTGCGTGAAGGTGTGCACAGGTGTGTTCAGGTGCGTGAAGGTTTTGCACAGTTGTGCGCAGGTGTGTTCAGGTGCGTGAAGGTTTTGCACAGGTGTGCGCAGGTGTGTTCAGGTGCGTGCAGGTGTGCACAGGTGTGTTCAGGTGTGTTCAGGTGTGCACAGGTGTGCTCAGGTGCACACCTCCGCTCTGTGTCGTCAGGTTGGGATCGCTGTACGGCGCGGCGTCCTCGTCGCAGGAGTCCTCGTACGAGTCCTCCCCGTCCACAGATGACCACGCCCTCAGTTTGGCTTCGGCAATGGCAAACTGTTCGGCCACGCCTGGGGGGGGGGGAAGAAAACACGCAGCGCACGGCCTTTAGAGCCGGCTTCGAGCCCGCAGCCCCGGAGAGCCAAGAGCCTGTTCTTTTCATCGGTAGCCAGTTAGAAAAATCACGGAGACCGGGCCTTAGAAACAGCATGTGTGGGCCCCTCTTCAGCTGAATCAATAACTGAAGTTGAGTGCTTGAAAAAGCACCAAAAACCAACTAAACCCTGCAGCCCTCCCGGAGAGAGAGAGAGAGAGACAGAGAAAGACAGAGCACTCAATCACCCTTTACCCACAATTTCCTCACATCTCAATGTCCGCTCACACTTGCTTGCGTCAGTCAGGACTCAAACTGGTTCACCAATTTAATATCCTGACCAGAAATACTTTTTTTTGACATACTTTCAAACAACCCCCCCCCCCCCCCCACCCCCACCCCCCTCTCAACTGATCACAGCTGTCTGCAGTTATGAACGCCTGTGGGCCTTCAGATCTGGCTCAAATACTAATTTTACAGCACATTTTAGTCATATTTTTAATGTTAAATTCACAGGGATCAACAGCAGTATTTGTCTCTACAGTTTTTTTTAACAGTATTCAAATCAGTATCTGACCCAGGTCTGATTTGCTCACAGTTTTGGTTCTGAACTGATCTAGTGATCGTTCTGCTGGGGAAACTCTAAAAAACTACAGTTTTTAGGTATTTAAAAATCCGCATTTTTCTCACAGGTCGAGCTCTGAATGTACTTTGCGGTTGTTCTGTTGGGGAATTTTTTTTTACCATGTCTAAAAAACCACAGTGCTTAAAGTATTTAAAATCAGAATTTCGCTCAGGTGTGATTTTTCTCACAGGTCGAGCTCTGAATTTATCCAGAAATTCTTCTTCCCCAGTGATTGCCCAGGCTGCATTCTTCTCTGTCCTCCAAGAACGTAGAATGCAGAAGATAAAACAACATTCTCCGCAATGCAGACGGGACTGAAAACGTTTAAAAACAGCACCTGTCTGTTATCCTCCCCCCCACCCCCCCCAGGTGTCACAGAAAAGTTAGTGACGGGAGAGGGCTGAGATTACCCTCCGCCTGAAATGAGTTAATGACACACAAGCTGCCCTTCTAAGCTGTCGCCTGACATTCAGCCAGCTGGCTGACAGATGGGGGCGGAGTCAAGAGCCAAGTGACGCACACGCTGGGGGAGGGTGAGAGATTGATTGGTGCGTGACAGGTGCGGGGCTTATATCTGTGTGATATAGGGCATGGGTACCTGGTCATTGGGTGGTGGTACTGACAGCATGTGGTTTTGGTTGTTGTGCTGGAGGGCTCAGTAACAAGGTCTGGGTGTGGCTGGGGGTCGAGTCAGTGACTATGTGGCTGGGGGGTGGAGTCAGTGATTGTGTGGGTGTGGCTGGGGGGGTGGAGTCAGTGATTGTGTGGGTGTGGCTTAGGTGGAGTCAGTGATTGTGTGGGTGTGGCTGGGGCAGTGGAGTCAGTGATTTTGTGGGTGTGGCCGGGGGGGTGGAGTCAGTGATTTTGTGGGTGTGGCTGGGGGGGGTGGAGCCAGTGATGGTGTGGGTGTGGCTGGGGGGGTGGAGTCAGTGATTGTGTGGGTGTGGCTGGGGGGTGGAGTCAGTAATTGTGTGAGTGTGGCTGGGGTGGTGGAGTCAGTGATTGTGTGGGTGTGGCTTAGGTGGAGTCAGTAATTGTGTGGGTGTGGCTGGGGGGGTGGAGTCAGTGATGGTGTGGGTGTGGCGATGGAAATGTGGGTACAGCAGGGGGTTGTGGGTGTGGTTTGGAGGGGGGGGGGGGGTTTGGGTTGACAGAGTGGGACGGGGGGGGGGGGGGGGGGGGGACTCACCGGCGGCGAAGCGCGCCTCCTGCTCCCCCTCGGTCAGGTGCGAGTACGAGCTGAAGTGGGACTCCAGGGCGGCGGGGGAGTCGCACGGCCTGCACCAGCCCTTCCACTCGATCAGGTGGGCCACCCGCCCCTGCGCCATCGCCGTGGGCTTGGTCACGTGGTCCTTCACCACCTGGGAGATACCTGGGCACAGAACACCGAGAGGCTCCATCCGTCTGTCCGTCCGTTCGCCCGCAGGTGCACAAGAGGCGGAGGCCGAGGCCCGATCTGCGGTCACGCTACAACGAGCGAACTTCATACCGGATGTGCGTGACCGAGCAATCGATCCATCATCCAATCAATCAATCAATCAATCAATCAATCAATCCATCATTCAATCAATCAATCAATAAATCAATCCATCATTCAATCCACCATTCAAATAAATCAAACCATCATTCAAGCACTCAATCCATCATTCAATCAATCATTCAATCCATCATTCAATCCATCATCCAATCAATCAATCAATCAATCATTCAATCAATAAATAAATTAGCTAGGTCTGTCACACCATAGCCCATATAAACCCCCCCCTTAAGGATGCCCTTACATTCTCCTACACTGTACATCCCTCCGGACACGGCCACCTGTTAAAGTAACGTGATGAAGTGATGCAGTGCACTGTAACGATGTAGGTGGGGCTGACTGTTCCGACCCAACCCCCCCCTTACCGTACAACGACGACCTGGCCAGCGCCGCGATCTCTTGAATGGTAAGCGCTTTCCTTGATTTCGGCAGCATGTCAATGGTCTCGTCAACATTTACCTGGAGGGGCAAAAACCCGCAGGCATTAGAACTGTGGAGGTCGCCCCAACCGCCAAATCCGTTCAAACAAACAAAGACGGCAATTTTCCAGCCTTTATTCACGTCCACTGATCCACTGCAGCGCCTCCTACAGACAGTCCTCCGACATAATTAACACTCGATTTGTTGTCAGGATGTGGCCATACTTGTTTGTCAGGATATACTGACTATTCTAACAGCACAGGTAAGCTTTAACATTTCTTGCTACATGACTATTGGGACTCAGGTGTTAATTATCCTGATCTGTTAATTATTGCCACTCTTATGAACCTACTGGAAGCACTCAAGTACCAAATGCCATTTTGTAACTGGATAATAGCATTTGCTAAATGGATGCAATATGATGTAATATTACGTAAAAATATGGGTTTTACAGGATTCCAGGAGGCAAAATAATTCCTCTCGCATTTTTTTCTGGTTTGATTATATAAGACCAAATAAATGGAAATGCAGTATGTAGTGTACAACTTTCATTTCTGGCCATCCATCATTGTCCGTCAAATGTTCTGTGACATTAGGACCCAGAAGTGATCTGAATTCCAATCTCATCATTGGCTCTGATGAGTAAGTGTGGCTAACTGAAACTGTATTCAGGAGGAAAAACCGGCCTGAAACTTTGTTTACATAAAACAAAATAAATTTGATATTAAATTACTCTGGTGAATGAAATCATGACTCAAAGTCACAAACACGACATTAATTAATTAAATGATTTTTTCCTATTGATAACAATACTGACAAAAATTTTATTTACCGCGGATACTGCAGCACAGAAAACAGTGGGCCGACTAGAGCATTTGGCAGTGGGGAAAGACCAGCGTGGCGGAGGTCAAAGGTCACCCTGGCTCCCCTTCGATGTGTCCGGTGCTTTTGGCCGGTGAAATTAACCGGGCTCACTTTATATGACACAGGGGTACTGTCAGAAGCTACCAGAGATGCACGAAGACTCGGGTGTCACACACCAGGCCTGGAAGGCTGCGGTGCATGCTGGTCTTTGGTGTTTTAACACTTAAATGATTCCTTTATGTCCCTGGTTGGCTAAAGAGTGCCTATAGCAAATATACAACCCAGGAGAATGTTTGGCAGGAGACGTGCAACGCCACTTTCCTTCAATGGCTACACATATGCGTGTGTGTCCTGCTTTTTGAGTACTTCTGAGTTTGGGTCACGTCTTGAGTGTTCGTTCCCATTTTTTTTTTTTACCAGCTGTAAGCCGGTAACAGGACACGGTTTAGGAAGCCCGCTAAACACCAGACACATTTAATTTAAACGCCGTCTCGAGAGGGCTGATACTTTTCAAGATTAATCAGCAGACCCCCACCGCCCCACTGGACCTAGTAGCTGGGGAATCAGACGCACGTTACGGGATGACGTTGTCGTCTCGGAAAGCTCCCCCGGGGCTTGGAAGTCTCTGTTCTACCGATCATACCGTACTATCTGCTCACCGGAGGTTCGAGCCTCAGGTAGTGAATCTGTCAATTGCCGGTAGAATTAACTGTCTGACGTTTTATTTCATTTTTATCTCAATAGTAGAGTCTACAAAACTCAGTCTACATTGTCTCAGGTTTGCCCGCAGTCGTAAATTGCCCTTATTTTCAATACACCACGATACAATGGAACCACAGCAGTACCGTAATATCAGTGTATTGCATTCATTTGCAGCAAATTTTAAGGGATAATTTCGAAGTTAATTCGCACTTGAGGCTGGTCATTTGCATGAAATTCCCTGGGAACACAGAGGCGCGCGGAAATCGTATCGTTCCATGTTTCAGCACTGGACAGCTACTGCTTTTTAATTAAGAGAAGAAGAGCTTAAATCTAGCGCAGTGATAAAATTACTGCAAAAACTACTGTAGGCTACTACATGCGAAAGGCGCAAATCTACACAAATCTCTACAAGACAACACAATGGAAAATAATTAATAGGCTCAGAATTATATATAAATATATAACTACCATGGTGCCGTCTTCCGTGACAACACCCATCGCTCGATCGGAGAATGAGTGGTTTTCCGCAAACGAAACTGCGTAGAACGAGTTCTTCTTCTCAAACATGACACGCCGTTGTTTGCTTTCGCTCCCTTCTCTGGCGAATGTGGTAAATCGGATCTCCATCTTCCAACTTTCACATAGGAAGTGCGCATTCCTATGGCAACCGGTCACCACGGAGCGATTTCTTCTAGGATACGCGCGGAGATTTGCGGATGACGTCACAGGCAGAACTCAATGTCTCCGGTTGCCGAATTTCCGTCTTTGATGTCCCGTTTTGCTTTTCCTTGTTTGCAATGGTCTCGAGCGCGCTGGTGCACTCTACGCCGGTCTTGCGAGGCACAGACGCCGAGCAGAGGTGACTGCTCCAAAATGCTTTCTGTAGCCTACATTTGTAGGCGGTGAGATTATATAGCAGATGTTAAAGTCGCTAAGCCAGTCAGTCATCAGGTTACCATACTTTTAAGCGGACTCAAAGTGGCAAGCAAACATATGGCTCCTGGTTTTCTGTCCCGTTGTGTTAAACCAGGTCCGCATTAGCGGAATAATACCCGCACCGTCTGGACACTAGGAAGGAAACCACTGTTCAACAATCGAAAGGGCTTATTTTCTACAAACCGGTCGACACATTCGACCCTCCATATGTCCCAGTGTTTGTGAAGAAAAAGAGGATGCTCATTCAGCTTTGGAATAATACATCATTGCGTTTCAGCCAACAGGTCGTGTTTAAAGGGCTTGTAGTGCATATGCGCGGAGGATCTTGCGGTTAATTTCAATAATATCAGAGTACTTAGTTTGTCACGTGCTGCCCGCTCGAATCACTGCTTCAGCCCAAACCAAGTGAACACGCGATGATCATAATGTTCACACAGAATAGCGCTTGGGGCGTATTTGAAGTCTGTTGGGAAGGTCCCCCAAGAAGTACAGCATATTTGCTGCACGTGCATACTGTACTGACAGCCTGTCCAGGCGCGCGAAGTGTGCTGGACAACGAAAACCTGAAATCGCCTGCCAAGGCAATTGACGTGCCTGAACAAAATATCAAGAAAGATCGCAACGCATAGGGCCTAACAAGAACCAGTCTCACAATAAAAAAGTATTTGAAAGAAACCCAAATACCCGTGCCGTAAGTGAATAATTGCATTTACGGGGGGATATGAAGTATTACGAACGACGGGCCTCATTCAGTAAACGTGTGATCACATTTGATCGTAAACTGCGTATAAGATCATCTTTTTTTTATCTGTATGTGTTCATGGCTATTTCCTATGCAAATCACACGAACAGGATTGTGCAATAAAATGCATCCATCTCATACACCTGGGATATGCACAAAAACAAAGGTCTGAAGAAATCTCTGAATAGTAGGGATATTTTAAAGAATTAAAGTAAGAACAAGTTTTGTGAATGAGGCCCAATGTCACAGGGATTCCGTTTGAAAATCGCACTAAACCAATTGCTAATTACATCTCGAATGACTTTATTACGAAATTACAAAGTAGGCTACCTCGCGAGCATTTCATGAAAATACAAAGGATAACCATACGTAAAACCAGTCCTTTACGACTGACAGGTTTCGTAAATTTGGTAATTACCAAATTTACGTGCTGGTTTAAAAAAAAAAAAACATTTTTTTAACTCAATTAGCTATGCCGATATCATGCGAAGCCGTCGACACGTGCGCCGCTGCAGCAAGGGGGAGATTCGCCAGGCACCTTTAAGGAGATTTATGTTTAAAGCGCTGACAGACACTCAGCTGATTGCCTCTCGTGGCGTGACAAGTGGGTCGCGCCGGCAGAGATCAACAGAACGATCTTGCCTCGGAGGCTCCTCGTCTGCGAAAGGTGCTGCGGCGTTCCACGAAATATTACGTCAAAAATAACGGCGACGCTTCACGTCCGTTTGACTCCAGCCACTGTGCCGCAGCGGTGTCGGGTAATATTCGCACAAGCGACGACGACGACTTTTCATCCCAAAATCTCCGCTTGATACTATCCATACACGCACCACAGCAGAAGCGACTCACAAAAAGGGTGGTTTCTTAGGAAGCTATTCCCAAGCCTAGATACTGAGAAGAAAAGCCTTTGAAAGGAGTTTTGACCACACCAGTGAGGCCAAGGGACGCGGAGGAATTTCCATCTCATTGGTACAATAGGCCTAATAATATCTTCACCTAATGCTGACCTAGTCCTGCCTAGTGCCTGTCCTGCTACAGTTGTATGAACTTGGCAATTTCTCACCTTGGCTTTCAATACAGGCCTACATTGCAACAGTTTGCTATGTCCTTCTGTTGAAGGATGTTCACTAACACTTCACAAGTAAACTGCGTAACAAGGCTTTTTAATGTACCAAGATGGACAGCTAGAACTCCCAGACACTGTACTAAACAGGAATAAAATACTTAACAAGCATAACAGATATTTCTCTTGAAATTATATTATCATCATTTAACCCGTAATTAGGACTCATTCAATGCTGCGTATTTGATACATTTGAGGGTTCTAGCTCAGTTTTCATAATATTTTAAAGCTTTATTTAATCAGATAGGTTCACGGCAGCATAATCTCTGTTACAGTAATGGCTTGAGCAAGAGATAAGTGAATCCAAATAGAGTAAAAACAGTGACAGGGCTCAATAAGCACACGCATGCGCAGCCTTGTTGTGCAGAATTCTTAATTAGCGTTTTAGAAAGTCCCATTTCGAACGTCATTTAATTCTAACGACGCTTTGCTTTCTCGGTTTCTCTGCAGTAAGCCGGAAGGCCCCTTTTAGGTCCCCACCGTTTTAGCTGGGGAGCCAACTTTCACTCAAACCCTTCAGTGGCAAGGCGCCAAAATGTCTTCTTCATAAAGCCACCTGTTGCGCTCTAATTAAAAATCATCCAGTTGCTGTAACTATGTTAACGATCTCTGAGTAATTTGGCAAAGACTCATTATGCCCTATTACGGGTAGATTCAAAGACCAGAGCGAATGGTTAATAACAAATCTTTATCCCTTTCAATCCCGTTTATATTTAGTAAGTATTAACAACGATGTGTCCACAATTACTTTTTCCAGAATATTATTTGTCTCTTGATGGTTTTCTTTTTCTTTTTTTTCTTTTTTTACTTCAGATACATGCAGAGTGATAAATTGGCTTTCCCCCCCCTCTAATATTATTGTTTAACTTTCTCTTGTTTTTCTTTACTGTGACCCACCTGTGTGCAAATTTTTCTGCATCCTTTTTTTTGAGTGAGCTCCACTAAAATATTGAAATATTGAAATATTGAAATTTCCATGAACCGTGCTCCATAACACTAACACTATTAATTATTAATGCTATAAATGTTATGTAATTGTTGATTAATGATCAGGTTTAACTGCACATGAAACACCTTAAACATTCTAAGTGAAATCTAATTAAATAAATAAATAAATAAATAAATAAATAAATATATACATATATTGGTCACGACATACATCTACAGTGCTAAGAGATATTGTGTATAATAAATAATAATTCACTGTTCAAGCAAATGTAATTATATGTAACTTTATGATCAGAAACTTTTTTGGTCACTAAGTCTTCAGTTGACTTCAGCCATAGACTGAATCTTTATTTCATGTATTGTTATCACGTATCAGCACAGTGCATCTAGTGCAGCACAAGTTGGTTCAAGAAAAAGCTTTGTAGACGTGTTTTCTTCCACCCTGAGGATAATCTAGTTTATTCCTGGGGATCTGTTACATAATTTGCTGTATTCCAAAAAGCTCATCATGATTGGCCTTCATTGGACCAATCACCATTTACCCTGCTAGCATGCTCCACGGGCTCAGCTGTACAGACACACACCTGCGGCAGGTTTTAAAACTGACCCCACAGGCTATGAATCCCAGCTACCTTTAAATACAGGTTCATACTTACACAATAGCTCTGTCTGAAAGGGATCTCCCATTGGCCAGGCACTCCTAATGCATAAAGACTCCAGTGGAAAACAGGCTGCCACATCAGGAGATTCCCAGGTACAGAATTACTGGGATTGTGTAGTTTGATCACCTGTAAAGGGGAAGGCTTGTGGTTGGGAAGTGGCCAGGTGGCCAGATTGAGCGGTTGGTGACTTTTCGACTTGGGTTTAAATGGAATACTGCCCTCTACTGGCAGGCAGACACAGCGTTAAAATCCAAACTAATTTCTCAAGGTCTCCAATCCAATTTTGCAAGCAATTTCAGACCAATTTAGCTTCATATGCCACATGCCTACAGATGTACTTTCACCATGGTGGAGTTCTAAAACATTTTATCACACTCTCATCTGACATGGATTCATCAGAAGAAATACCAATTGCCAGGCAAACAATGGTTTCAAACGGCATTACCCCCGGGGGAAACGCCTGGCTCCACAACTTTGCTTGCTGTGATCCCGCACACCTCATTTCACGTTGCCATGGCAACTCATCGATTTGCCACCGATACTGCGCGCCCTAAAATGAGCAAATGAATAACAGTGCGAATGACGTGTCGAGCCACCGCCGAGCTCAGTCAATAGCGTTCAGTACACATTGTTTATTTATCATTTTCCAGTCGATTCAATCTTGTCTAAGGCGTTCGACTGCACAGTTGAAAACAAAAAGGGGTAGGCCACTCGACGAAAAAAAAAATCTTTGCCACAAATTATATTCCAGTTGCAGAACAAAAAAACCCAAGGCCACATATTGTACTAAGGTTTTATATACCTAAATTAACGTAGGGCGCATAACTATAACTAAACAATACAAGCATGTAGACTCAGAGATTAAAAACCACAGACTTCAGCGCTGTAATCGCTGCTGCCCAGTCGCAACAGGTGAATCAAGTCGCTGAATTTTGTTATAAACTCGTGAGTTTGGAACGTAGGTGACGTAATGAGCAACCCACAAAAGACAATCTATGACCAGAGAAGCGTGTGCAAAAAATAAAAACCGAAGAAGAAAAATAAATAAATAAATAAATAAAAATACAAAACAAAAAACAAAAAAACAAACAAAAAAAAAAAAAAACCCGAAAACACTGCAAGGGGATGTGTAAGACGGGAGAAATTGAAACAACATAGGACCGACTGTTCAGCCGAAAGCAAGCGAACCTATGTGTACCTACAGTACGCCTAGCAATTATGACCCATCTCTACAAACGTTGATGAAGAGCAGCGGTTAATAGTGTGACCTAGCGACCCCGTGCATCGTTTAAAATATTCATACAACTTGCAAGAAGGTGCTAGGTGGCTACGAGCACCCCCAAATAAAACATTAAGAGTGTGCAAGTGATGATTCTCGCAAAGGCGTGTGGCCTATACATTCACATCCACTGTATGTGTATTTCCCGGGTTTACGGTTGCTCTGTGCATTATAGATCTTCACAAACAACAGAAACCGTTACCGGCTATCTCTTCACTGTGCAGCTATATCTTGCCGTATCCGCTGAGAAGACTCGAAGACAGTAACTGCGGATCAAACGAACAGAATTGTGTAATATCTTTGAAAAGCAGAAAAGAGGTAGATGTGGGAGTTCTAATTAAGTTATTGGTGATGCCACTTAATTTATTTATTTTTTACCAATGATTAAACAATGGTGAGACTCTAGCCGTCCATAGCTAATCATATCATGTGAAAAGGTTTCGTTCATAAAGGGAAAGATGGTTGCAGGCCATTCAGAAATTGCACGAACATAACCTACAGTCAGGCAAAAGTTATGCTGGATCCTTCCACAATCCAAACTGACGCTGTACAGTGCATGTGAAACAATATCAGTGTTTCTTCAATTGGCAATTTGGAATAAATTGGTTTCATTTTTTGAAATTAAAAAAGAAATAGGCTATATGTGCTGTGCAATGCATGCCATTATGGCCCGAGTTATCTATGCGTTTTAAAAGGGCAACAAGGTGAAATGAGGCATGCTACTTGTTAGACGCTGCGTTGAGGCGGTTGATAATCTAATAAAAATCACACACAATTTGGGGAGGACTTTAGTAAAAGGCTAACACTAAAAGAGGAGGAAATTCTTCGTTGATAAATCTGCGGAACGGCGGTTGCTCTCGTGAGGATGATAAGTGCGCCTATGAGACGGTCTGAGCGCGGGGATGAAACGAGGGTGCAAATGATTTATCGTCTCAACGAGGCCCTGTCGAATGAATCATGGCACTCGGGGGGGGGGGGGGGGGGGGGGGAGACAAGATACAAGACGGCGTGGGGACTAAAGGGGACATCACCCCCAGATTAATGGAAAGATAACTGTCAGTAAACAACGGAGACGACCATCATAAAATCACAGCGCATCGGAGAAGTCAACCAATGAGGCTTGTCTCCTAGCAACAGAAAACCGGAGCTGCATATCAATGAACCGTGGTTGCATCCGAACAAATGGTGCAAATTTTCGCAACACCTCTTTATTCGTCAAACGCTTAACCTACATCGTAGCTGATGGAAAGAATAATTGGGTCAGCTAATTTTAAAAAAATCCACGCAATGGAAAAAAATAGTCGCGCGCGGTGGCACAGATGAAAGACAGCGAGCGCAAGCGTATCAAGAGGAGACGACACCGACTTACCTTGAAATCAAACTGGGTTAATGCAGTCAAAAGCATCGCACGTGCAAAGTGTTCGGGTTACAAAGGCGATTTCCAGTGAGGCTCCACGGCGCAGCACCTTTCAGTTGAACGCTGAACCCGCGCGCTTCAATCTTGCCTCGCGCAGTGAACACGGTCTGAGAGCTTGAAGATCCGCTGGCGATGCCTAAACCCCGCAATCTGCAGACACTCCGGTGACAGTACCCCACTGACGGCGTCATCAGCACCGAGCGTCTGTTTAAACATCTACATTTAAATGGCAAGTCTCCTTAAAGACACACGAACCAGTTTTTGGCTCGACATTGGCACGCTTTGTGACAAGGTCTCGCAGTTCTCAATCTCAAGTCATTCACCTGTATGATATACATTTTTTACACGCATTTTTCTCCAAATTTAAGATAAATATCCCACATTATGGATCTAAACCTTGAGCTCCAAAGGAGACACAATTGATGAAATGGCATATTAAAAGTCATTGTGCAACCAAAATAATTATATATTTGTCACAAAATTAACAAATACAGTAAATATTATAGTGAGCACCTGAACAATTGAGATTCCAGTCAATTTGCCAGTACTCACGGTACCAAGGGACATCGTGGCTTGTTGCATAAACAGCCAGTGGGGCATGTCAAAATCAAATAGGCAAATAAAGGAGGAACACGGGGCAACCAAAATAAAATAAACAGCTTGGTTAGCGCTGTGTTAGATCAATGCAATGTCACAGAGGTTCAAAGACATGATATATCGCATGATTTTGATGCCAGGAAATTAACTTAGCCTGCGAGCATGCTATATAACTTGGTATTTGACATTGGAGATTTGGTACAAGCAAAGTGATAAACTGAGTTTAGAGATATCCATAGTTTAGACAAAACAGACACCCAGGACAGCGACCGTTCGTCACCGTTTCCCAAGTGACAGCTTCCGGTCCAATTCCACGGCGGCCTTCTCCTTATTACTGGAATCAACTTTAATTGGCTCATACACGTAGCCAAGCCCACCACCGAATCACTCCAACCCGATTGCTACTTTGATTGGTTTAGGGTGCCGTCTATCAAAAGTGAACTTGTGAATATTAATTACAAACAAAACACGCCCGTCTCCCAGCTCTCCAGGTAAGACATACTGTACCATCAGAGGTGTCCAATCTTAATCCCAAAAGAGCGGGTGCATGTTTTTATTCTAGTCTAGCATTTAGCCACCTGATTCTATTTATCGAGGTCTTGACTGAGGTCTTGATTGACCGTGATTAGTTAATTAGTTGAATCAGGTGTTGTAGTGCTGGGCTAAAACGAAAAACCTGCACCCACACTTTTCTGCAGTACATAAATTTGTAAAAGGATTGAAGTCTGAAAGCATGGAAGCACACACTGTCATACAATGAGAGAAATTAAGTAACTCCATATGTATAGTAAAATGTTTAGTGTTAAATCAACTCTTGGTGCACATGTGGTCCATATTGAATTAGCATATACTCTGTTAGAATTTAATTAACACTTAACATTTTACTGTGTGGTTGTCCAACCGTGATTTATGGTGAACAGCCTAAACTAATTTTATGAATCCCACATTTATTAAATGTATGAATTTTTGAAAGATTCACTAAATATCGAAATCAATTTTGCTTTGACATATTGTCTTCAGTAGGCCTACGTAACTTCGGAACTACAATTGCCACGCGGTGTACGGAGAGTTAAAACACAATAGTAGCACTGGCCCCCTCTGGTGGACAAAAGGTGGAACAAACATTCTGTTATGGAGTCAATGTCGACCAAGCGTTAAGGGGTGTTTGACATTCATTTCTTCTTTTTTTTGATAAACAAAACAGCTATTTCAAGTATTCCTATTTGTAGATAAAAATCAGTTACAGGCTTCAACTGTGAGCCAAATTATATTGATAGAAGCAGTGTGGCTGGGTGAAACTGTGGACTTAATGTGTTTGTGGCCATGAATAACTGTTACATAATGACTACTGTACCTTACCTTATCTTAATCTCCATGAATGTAAAATCTAATTCACTGTGGCTGTACGTAGACAGTGCCACAGACAGACTAGTTGATACAACTTTTTCAGGCAATTGGTTCCACACTATGGGAAGAAGAAAAATAAAAATACAACTACCAGAAGCGCACCAGGAAGCGTGAAGAAATTTTCAT
>NC_049206.1:6090414-6095414 GCF_013347855.1 Anguilla anguilla
CACACACCAACACGCGCTTTTTGTTTTTGTCAGGATTCTGAACACACTTTCGCAGCTCTGAATTATGTCAATAATTTTAAAAAATGAACGATTATTTGTAATGCACCAAAAAAAAAAAAAAAATTTATGTTGAAGCCCTAGTGCTTCAGAGTAGTTCGGTTTAAACAAATATTAGATTTCAACGATTATAAATCCTTCTAAACAAACGAAGACAAAAAAGCCTAATAAATCAACGGCAATAAGAATAATACTATTTGGACACTGAGAACTAGGTTAAATTCCCCCCGCCCCCCCCCCCCCCAAAAGAAGGCCTCACCCCTTGTAGTACTGCGGGGGGGGCAGGGTCCCGGCCTTCAGCAGCTGGTGCAGCAGCAGCCCCATGTGCTGCCGGGCGATGGCGCTGCGCTCCAGCGTGGACTCCACGCCGGTCCTCACGAACACGGAGAGCTGCTGAGGCGCGTCCATCTCCCGCACGCACTGCAGCGCCTCCTGCAGGCCAGACCGGGAACAGCGGGCCACCCCGTCAGCAGGAGGTTTGCATGCATCAGGCAGGGGGATGTCATACCTACCGGTGTGTGTGTGTGTGTGTATGTGTGTGTGCGTGCGCGCGCGTGTTTGTGTGTCCACGTGTGTGTATGTTTGTGTGCACGCACATGTGCGTGCGTGTGTGTGTGTGTGTGTGTGATATTGCAGGTGGCAGGGAGGAGGTTGGAAATGACTTCCTGAGCGGTAAACTGAAGGGCTGCCCAGCGCGGCTGCTGGAGGTCTACCGTCCCGTATCGTCCCAGCCTGAGCACATCTCATTCAGCAGCCAGAGGACTCACTGAGCGGCTAAGCAGCAGAGTCAGGTGTGCCAAATTAGGGCTGGAGTGAAAACCTGCAGGACGCTAGATCTTCAGGAACAGGAGCTGGGCAGCCTCGAGCTAACCCTGCGTTCGTAACGTTGCGTGCCAGTCCGGCACTGGAGTTGCAGTGCCCCCTGCTGACCTTCATTTCGTTGATATGCAGGTACTCCTCAATGATGGCCTTGGACTTCCTCTCCACGTCCTCCTCGCTCATCGCAGGCTTGGGCGGAGCCAAAGTGGGCGGAGCCATCGGGGCCGTCTCATGCTGAGCTGTGGAGAAAGAAGGGGCGTCACCAACAGTCCGTCACTCAGTCTCTCCGCCCACAGGGTACATCTGCGGTGGGAAGGGGGGAGGGGGTGTTTCCCTGAGCCAGGAGAGCCACAGGGCTTCTGGTTTTTGCAACTGATACCTGAGAACCAGGTAGGCCAGTTAGCAGTAATGAGCTTCGATCAGTGAAGTTGTGAGTAAAAAGCAGCACACAGTACTGCAGGACGACGCCTGCAGTACTGCGATTGGGTGATTGGGACCGACAAGCGGAGAGCACAGTAACAGTACAATGATACTGTCAACCCTCTAACTCACCATGGTAACCTCTCTCCATTCTCTCACCCATCTTCCTGGTAACCCCTCCCCCACATCGCCCTGGAAACCCCTTCCCCATTCTCCCACCCATCTCCCTGGTAACCACTCGACATTCTCTCACCCATCTCCAAAGCAACCCCTTCCTGTTCTCTCACAATCTCCCTGGAAACCCCTTTGTCATTCACCCACCCATCTCCCTGGTAACATCTCCCCATTCTCCCACCCATCTCCCTGGTAACCCCTCCCCCATACGCTCACCATCTCCCTGGTAACCAATCCACATTCTCTTACCCATCTCTCGGGTGCTGCCCCGGTCCTGGGTCCCCTGATCTCGACTGCCCCGGTCCTGGGTCCCCCGATCTCGACTACCCCGGTCCTGGGTCCCCCCATCTCGACTGCCCCGGTCCTGGGTCCCCCGATCTCGACTGCCCCGGTCCTGGGTCCCCCCATCTCGACTGCCCCGGTCCTGGGTCCCCCGGTCCCGACTGCCCCGGTCCTGGGTCCCCCGATCTCGACTGCCCCGGTCCCGGCTGCCCCGGTCGTCGGTCATGCTGGACACCCTGCGCAGGGCCTCTCGGGGCCCGCCCGGCTCCCCCTCCCTGCCGTAGCTCCTCTTGGTGACGGGCAGCCGCTGGCGGTCCGGTCTGTCGCCGCCGCGGACCAGCCGCTCGGGCCGCTCGAACCGGTCGCCGCGGTCCCCGCGGTCTCGGCTGGAGCTGTTCCTGCAGGGGTTAGGGAAGGGGGGGGGGGGTGGAAAGGGAGGGTGAAGACGGGACAAGAGAGAGGGGAGAGGCAGAGAGCGCTTACTGCACTGCCAGTACCGCCTCCCTTCAGGACAACGTTTTTTTTCTTCTTCTTCTTCTTCTTCTTTTTAACCAAGGCCAAGCACCCCCACAGGAAGTGACCCACACACCAATCACCCGCTGTGGTCAGGGGTTCGATTCCCCGCCACGGTGGTACCACCTCCACCTGAAACCCTCTCTGCTGTACCCCGTGTCGTGACACAGTGGAGAAGTGAGCGGGTCCAGCAGCCATCTTGTTCAGAGACCACGTTCAAACAGAAAAGTGTGACGGACATACGGACGGACAGGCGGGGGGCTGACCTCCGGGGGGTCCTAGGGTCGCTTTCGGCAGAGCGGGACAGAGAGGAGGAGGGCTGCTGCAGGGCAGAGAAGCGGTTCAGGGTGCTGGTGGCGGGACGTCCCGACTCCGGAGCTGTGGATGAGACCAGACCGTTTTACACCTGCCTGCACCTCCATGACCAGCACAGTGTGTGTGTGTGGGTGTGCGTGTGTGTGTGTGTGTGTGTGTGTGTCTCTGTGTGTGTGTGTGTGTGTGTGTCTCTGTGTGTGTGCGTGTGTGTGTGTGTCTCTGCGTGTGTGTGTGTGTGTGCGTGTGTGTGTGTCTCTGCGTGTGTGTGTGTGTGTGTGTGTGTGTGCGTGCGTACCAGCCTCCCCGCTGGGTTTGAATCCTGATCCTCCACTGCTGCCTTTGCCCCAACTGCCCCACGTTCCTTTACCCCCAGGGGCAAGAAGCTGGTTGTTGAAGTCCAGTGTTCCTGGCTGGGGAGGGGGAGAGAGGGGGGCTCAGACATGTCAGAGAAGGACAGCTGACCTTGGATCCGTCTGGCATTTGTGCTCATAATGGGTAAGGTTAGCATGCAGAGCGGGCCAAACCTGATCCTAGATCAGATCCCAGCACACGCTATTTTTTTGGGGATGGGGGGGGGGGGGGGTCTCACCTTGGTGATCTTGCTGAGCCTGCTGGTGTCGATCGGCCGGCTTTTGGCGGAGACGGGGACGGTGTTCCACCCCTCGTCCTGGGGATGGGGGCCACGCCCCCCTGGCCCGGCGTGTGGCCCGCCTCTGACCCCGCCCCCAGGCCCGGCCCCGCCTCCGCGCATGTCCTTCTTGGACAGGAGCTGCTGCTGAACTTTGACCTGCTCCCGCTGCTCTTCCAGCTCCGCCTCCTTGTGGATCTGCTGGATGGTCTTGGGGCCCTGGTCGCTCCTCCTGGGAACCCAGCTGTTCTGTGAGGGGCAGAGGGGCCCCGTTAGAAAGCCATAACCGTCTCCAGGGGTACATGTGGGGCGAGGGGTTTTTGGATGGGGGGGGGGGGGGGGCGTTACCTGTCGGAGGTCCAGCACGTCCTGCAGCATAAATCGGATTCGGGACGAGGTCTTCCTCTCCTTGATTATTTTCTCCATCTGGGTGAAGTACTGATCCATGCGGGGCTGCGAACACAGGCAGGGGAGGTCATAATTTGTGTGCGTTTGTGTGTGTGTGTGTATGTATGTAGACTGGTTGTGCGTGTGTGTATGTATGTGTGTGTGCGTGTGTGTATGTATGTGCGTGTGTATGTATGTGTGCGTGTGTGTGTGTACATGTGTACGTGTGTATGTATGTAGACTGCGTGTGCATGTGTGTGTGTGTGTGTGTGTGAGTGTGTGTGTAGGTATGTAGACTGCGTGTGCGTGTGTGTATGCATGTGCGCGTGTGTATGTATGTGTGTGTGTGTGTATGTATGTGTGTGTGCGTGTGTGTGTGTACATGTGTACGTGTGTATGTATGTAGACTGCGTGTGCATGCGAGTGTGTGTGTGCGTGTGAGTGTGTGTGTACGTGTGTGTGTGTGTGCGTGTGTGTGTGTGTGTACATATGCATGTGTGTACACACGCGTGCTGCAGCACCTTGGCCTTCTGGAAGTCCAGGTCCTTGCCGATGGTGGTGAGCAGGCGGCACAGGCACTCCAGGGACTCCTCGTCGTGGCTCTTGAGCAGCTTCACCACGCAGTCGTGCATGATGGCCTCCGTCAGCATCTTCAGCTTGAACAGCTCCCCGATGAACTTGATGTTGCCCAGCGACCGTCTCCGGGCCATTTCCCTGGCCTCCTCCAGCTCCTCCTTCAACCGCTGCCTCTCCTCCTCCTGAACACCCGGGGGGGGGGGGGGGTGAGCAGGGCAGAGTGGAAGCCACAGGGTATATTACTACATGAATGAGCACACATGTACGCGTGTGACAGCGCTGCATCCAATAAGGGCTCGATACATCACAATGGCCCTGGAAACCGGAAACTGGAAGAGTGATAAAGTCGGCGTCGTTACCCCGGCAACGCATCCTTGCTCATTCCCCCCCCGGCTCCCTTTCTCCAACACGGTCATGACCGAAATTTTCATGAACTCTGGCCACCACTGTCACTGCGGACCTCCTCTGTAGCCTGTTCCTCACCAAGCCTGACACGCGTCCGCAGGCCCGCACGCCCAGCCACCCGCCCGCCACCCTGCACGTCTCCACCCAACGGTTACCGTGGCAGCGGCCTCCATCTCCTTCTGCTTCTGCTCAAAGATCTGGTCGTTGTCCTTGTCCTTCTCAAACTCCATCTGGCAGCGGTTCAGAAGCAGCTTGCGGAAATTCACAGTGACCGTCTGCTTCTCCGCGGTCGGGACTTTCAGCTGGGGGTGGTGGGTGGGGGGGGGGGGGGGGCAGAGACAAAAGGATTTAATGGAGGAAAGGGTTAATTTGCATGGACGTTCAGACGTATGCTGGTTGCCACAACAACCTGGAGGCTTAGAGG